>NC_092092.1:15583197-15661225 GCF_045679555.1 Salvelinus alpinus
CGACAGATTGGGAGGAAAACTAAAATCCCTTGGAGTTATAAATATTGAAAGTCACTTTCAGGTGAAGAACATTCCCTTCCTTCCAATCAAGTATCTCGGAAACAAAAGGGCTTGTTTTCTACTATGCTCGTAGTCAGCCGAGGTGTTTCTGGCAGACAGAGGCTCTATTCATTGTCTGTCTGCTCCAAATTCCCATAGTCTGGTGGGTTTCAGAATGCAGAGTGTTCTCTCTCATAGTCAGAATACAGAGTGTTCTCTCTCATAGTCAGAATACAGAGTGTTCTCTCTCATAGTCAGAATACAGAGTGTTCTCTATCATAGTCAGAATACAGAGTGTTCTCTCTCATAGTCAGAATACAGAGTGTTCTCTATCATAGTCAGAATACAGAGTGTTCTCTATCATAGTCAGAATACAGAGTGTTCTCTATCATAGTCAGAATACAGAGTGTTCTCTCTCATAGTCAGAATACAGAGTGTTCTCTCTCATAGTCAGAATACAGAGTGTTCTCTATCATAGTCAGAATACAGAGTGTTCTCTCTCATAGTCAGAATACAGAGTGTTCTCTCTCATAGTCAGAATACAGAGTGTTCTCTCTCATAGTCAGAATACAGAGTGTTCTCTCTCATAGTCAGAATACAGAGTGTTCTCTCTCATAGTCAGAATACAGTGTTCTCTATCATAGTCAGAATACAGAGTGTTCTCTCTCATAGTCAGAATACAGAGTGTTCTCTCTCATAGTCAGAATACAGAGTGTTCTCTCTCATAGTCAGAATACAGAGTGTTCTCTCTCATAGTCAGAATACAGAGTGTTCTCTATCATAGTCAGAATACAGAGTGTTCTCTATCATAGTCAGAATACAGAGTGTTCTCTATCATAGTCAGAATACAGAGTGTTCTCTCTCATAGTCAGAATACAGAGTGTTCTCTCTCATAGTCAGAATACAGAGTGTTCTCTCTCATAGTCAGAATACAGAGTGTTCTCTATCATAGTCAGAATACAGAGTGTTCTCTATCATAGTCAGAATACAGAGTGTTCTCTATCATAGTCAGAATACAGAGTGTTCTCTATCATAGTCAGAATACAGAGTGTTCTCTATCATAGTCAGAATACAGAGTGTTCTCTCTCATAGTCAGAATACAGAGTGTTCTCTATCATAGTCAGAATACAGAGTGTTCTCTCTCATAGTCAGAATACAGAGTGTTCTCTCTCATAGTCAGAATACAGAGTGTTCTCTATCATAGTCAGAATACAGAGTGTTCTCTCTCATAGTCAGAATACAGAGTGTTCTCTCTCATAGTCAGAATACAGAGTGTTCTCTCTCTTAGTCAGAATACAGAGTGTTCTCTCTCATAGTCAGAATACAGAGTGTTCTCTATCATAGTCAGAATACAGAGTGTTCTCTCTCATAGTCAGAATACAGAGTGTTCTCTCTCATAGTCAGAATACAGAGTGTTCTCTCTCATAGTCAGAATACAGAGTGTTCTCTCTCATAGTCAGAATACAGAGTGTTCTCTATCATAGTCAGAATACAGAGTGTTCTCTATCATAGTCAGAATACAGAGTGTTCTCTATCATAGTCAGAATACAGAGTGTTCTCTCTCATAGTCAGAATACAGAGTGTTCTCTATCATAGTCAGAATACAGAGTGTTCTCTCTCATAGTCAGAATACAGAGTGTTCTCTCTCATAGTCAGAATACAGAGTGTTCTCTATCATAGTCAGAATACAGAGTGTTCTCTATCATAGTCAGAATACAGAGTGTTCTCTCTCATAGTCAGAATACAGAGTGTTCTCTCTCATAGTCAGAATACAGAGTGTTCTCTATCATAGTCAGAATACAGAGTGTTCTCTCTCATAGTCAGAATACAGAGTGTTCTCTATCATAGTCAGAATACAGAGTGTTCTCTATCATAGTCAGAATACAGAGTGTTCTCTCTCATACTCAGAATACAGAGTGTTCTCTATCATAGTCAGAATACAGAGTGTTCTCTCTCATAGTCAGAATACAGAGTCTTTTCTATCATAGTCAGAATACAGAGTGTTCTCTCTCATAGTCAGAATACAGAGTGTTCTCTCTCATAGTCAGAATACAGAGTGTTCTCTATCATAGTCAGAATACAGAGTGTTCTCTATCATAGCCAGAATACAGAGTGTTCTCTCTCATAGGCAGAATACAGAGTGTTCTCTATCATAGTCAGAATACAGAGTGTTCTCTCTCATAGTCAGAATACAGAGTGTTCTCTATCATAGTCAGAATACAGAGTGTTCTCTATCATAGTCAGAATACAGAGTGTTCTCTATCATAGTCAGAATACAGAGTGTTCTCTATCATAGTCAGAATACAGAGTGTTCTCTATCATAGTCAGAATACAGAGTGTTCTCTCTCATAGTCAGAATACAGAGTGTTCTCTCTCATAGTCAGAATACAGAGTGTTCTCTATCATAGTCAGAATACAGAGTGTTCTCTCTCATAGTCAGAATACAGAGTGTTCTCTCTCATAGTCAGAATACAGAGTGTTCTCTCTCATAGTCAGAATACAGAGTGTTCTCTATCATAGTCAGAATACAGAGTGTTCTCTCTCATAGTCAGAATACAGAGTGTTCTCTCTCATAGTCAGAATACAGAGTGTTCTCTCTCATAGTCAGAATACAGAGTGTTCTCTCTCATAGTCAGAATACAGAGTGTTCTCTCTCATAGTCAGAATACAGAGTGTTCTCTATCATAGTCAGAATACAGAGTGTTCTCTCTCATAGTCAGAATACAGAGTGTTCTCTCTCATAGTCAGAATACAGAGTGTTCTCTCTCATAGTCAGAATACAGAGTGTTCTCTCTCATAGTCAGAATACAGAGTGTTCTCTCTCATAGTCAGAATACAGAGTGTTCTCTATCATAGTCAGAATACAGAGTGTTCTCTATCATAGTCAGAATACAGAGTGTTCTCTATCATAGTCAGAATACAGAGTGTTCTCTATCATAGTCAGAATACAGAGTGTTCTCTATCATAGTCAGAATACAGAGTGTTCTCTATCATAGTCAGAATACAGAGTGTTCTCTATCATAGTCAGAATACAGAGTGTTCTCTATCATAGTCAGAATACAGAGTGTTCTCTATCATAGTCAGAATACAGAGTGTTCTCTCTCATAGTCAGAATACAGAGTGTTCTCTATCATAGTCAGAATACAGAGTGTTCTCTCTCATAGTCAGAATACAGAGTGTTCTCTATCATAGTCAGAATACAGAGTGTTCTCTATCATAGTCAGAATACAGAGTGTTCTCTCTCATAGTCAGAATACAGAGTGTTCTCTCTCATAGTCAGAATACAGAGTGTTCTCTATCATAGTCAGAATACAGAGTGTTCTCTATCATAGTCAGAATACAGAGTGTTCTCTCTCATAGTCAGAATACAGAGTGTTCTCTCTCATAGTCAGAATACAGAGTGTTCTCTATCATAGTCAGAATACAGAGTGTTCTCTCTCATAGTCAGAATACAGAGTGTTCTCTCTCATAGTCAGAATACAGAGTGTTCTCTATCATAGTCAGAATACAGAGTGTTCTCTATCATAGTCAGAATACAGAGTGTTCTCTCTCATAGTCAGAATACAGAGTGTTCTCTATCATAGTCAGAATACAGAGTGTTCTCTATCATAGTCAGAATACAGAGAGTTCTCTCTCATAGTCAGAATACAGAGTGTCCTCTATCATAGTCAGAATACAGAGTGGTCTCTATCATAGTCAGAATACAGAGTGTTCTCTCTCATAGTCAGAATACAGAGTGTTCTCTATCATAGTCAGAATACAGAGTGTTCTCTATCATAGTCAGAATACAGAGTGTTCTCTATCATAGTCAGAATACAGAGTGTTCTCTATCATAGTCAGAATACAGAGTGTTCTCTATCATAGTCAGAATACAGAGTGTTCTCTATCATAGTCAGAATACAGAGTGTTCTCTATCATAGTCAGAATACAGAGTGTTCTCTCTCATAGTCAGAATACAGAGTGTTCTCTATCATAGTCAGAATACAGAGTGTTCTCTCTCATAGTCAGAATACAGAGTGTTCTCTCTCATAGTCAGAATACAGAGTGTTCTCTCTCATAGTCAGAATACAGAGTGTTCTCTCTCATAGTCAGAATACAGAGTGTTCTCTCTCATAGTCAGAATACAGAGTGTTCTCTCTCATAGTCAGAATACAGAGTGTTCTCTATCATAGTCAGAATACAGAGTGTTCTCTATCATAGTCAGAATACAGAGTGTTCTCTCTCATAGTCAGAATACAGAGTGTTCTCTCTCATAGTCAGAATACAGAGTGTTCTCTATCATAGTCAGAATACAGAGTGTTCTCTCTCATAGTCAGAATACAGAGTGTTCTCTATCATAGTCAGAATACAGAGTGTTCTCTCTCATAGTCAGAATACAGAGTGTTCTCTCTCATAGTCAGAATACAGAGTGTTCTCTATCATAGTCAGAATACAGAGTGTTCTCTATCATAGTCAGAATACAGAGTGTTCTCTATCATAGTCAGAATACAGAGTGTTCTCTCTCATAGTCAGAATACAGAGTGTTCTCTATCATAGTCAGAATACAGAGTGTTCTCTCTCATAGTCAGAATACAGAGTGTTCTCTCTCATAGTCAGAATACAGAGTGTTCTCTATCATAGTCAGAATACAGAGTGTTCTCTCTCATAGTCAGAATACAGAGTGTTCTCTCTCATAGTCAGAATACAGAGTGTTCTCTATCATAGTCAGAATACAGAGTGTTCTCTATCATAGTCAGAATACAGAGTGTTCTCTATCATAGTCAGAATACAGAGTGTTCTCTCTCATAGTCAGAATACAGAGTGTTCTCTATCATAGTCAGAATACAGAGTGTTCTCTCTCATAGTCAGAATACAGAGTGTTCTCTCTCATAGTCAGAATACAGAGTGTTCTCTATCATAGTCAGAATACAGAGTGTTCTCTATCATAGTCAGAATACAGAGTGTTCTCTCTCATAGTCAGAATACAGAGAGTTCTCTCTCATAGTCAGAATACAGAGTGTTCTCTCTCATACTCAGAATACAGAGTGTTCTCTATCATAGTCAGAATACAGAGTGTTCTCTCTCATAGTCAGAATACAGAGTGTTCTCTATCATAGTCAGAATACAGAGTGTTCTCTCTCATAGTCAGAATACAGAGTGTTCTCTCTCATAGTCAGAATACAGAGTGTTCTCTATCATAGTCAGAATACAGAGTGTTCTCTATCATAGCCAGAATACAGAGTGTTCTCTCTCATAGTCAGAATACAGAGTGTTCTCTATCATAGTCAGAATACAGAGTGTTCTCTCTCATAGTCAGAATACAGAGTGTTCTCTCTCATAGTCAGAATACAGAGTGTTCTCTATCGTAGTCAGAATACAGAGTGTTCTCTATCATAGTCAGAATACAGAGTGTTCTCTATCATAGTCAGAATACAGAGTGTTCTCTATCATAGTCAGAATACAGAGTGTTCTCTCTCATAGTCAGAATACAGAGTGTTCTCTCTCATAGTCAGAATACAGAGTGTTCTCTATCATAGTCAGAATACAGAGTGTTCTCTCTCATAGTCAGAATACAGAGTGTTCTCTCTCATAGTCAGAATACAGAGTGTTCTCTATCATAGTCAGAATACAGAGTGTTCTCTATCATAGTCAGAATACAGAGTGTTCTCTATCATAGTCAGAATACAGAGTGTTCTCTCTCATAGTCAGAATACAGAGTGTTCTCTATCATAGTCAGAATACAGAGTGTTCTCTCTCATAGTCAGAATACAGAGTGTTCTCTCTCATAGTCAGAATACAGAGTGTTCTCTCTCATAGTCAGAATACAGAGTGTTCTCTATCATAGTCAGAATACAGAGTGTTCTCTATCATAGTCAGAATACAGAGTGTTCTCTATCATAGTCAGAATACAGAGTGTTCTCTCTCATAGTCAGAATACAGAGTGTTCTCTATCATAGTCAGAATACAGAGTGTTCTCTCTCATAGTCAGAATACAGAGTGTTCTCTATCATAGTCAGAATACAGAGTGTTCTCTATCATAGTCAGAATACAGAGTGTTCTCTATCATAGTCAGAATACAGAGTGTTCTCTCTCATAGTCAGAATACAGAGTGTTCTCTATCATAGTCAGAATACAGAGTGTTCTCTCTCATAGTCAGAATACAGAGTGTTCTCTCTCATAGTCAGAATACAGAGTGTTCTCTCTCATAGTCAGAATACAGAGTGTTCTCTATCATAGTCAGAATACAGAGTGTTCTCTCTCATAGTCAGAATACAGAGTGTTCTCTATCATAGTCAGAATACAGAGTGTTCTCTATCATAGCCAGAATACAGAGTGTTCTCTCTCATAGTCAGAATACAGAGTGTTCTCTATCATAGTCAGAATACAGAGTGTTCTCTCTCATAGTCAGAATACAGAGTGTTCTCTCTCATAGTCAGAATACAGAGTGTTCTCTATCATAGTCAGAATACAGAGTGTTCTCTATCATAGTCAGAATACAGAGTGTTCTCTATCATAGTCAGAATACAGAGTGTTCTCTATCATAGTCAGAATACAGAGTGTTCTCTCTCATAGTCAGAATACAGAGTGTTCTCTCTCATAGTCAGAATACAGAGTGTTCTCTATCATAGTCAGAATACAGAGTGTTCTCTATCATAGTCAGAATACAGAGTGTTCTCTCTCATAGTCAGAATACAGAGAGTTCTCTCTCATAGTCAGAATACAGAGTGTTCTCTATCATAGTCAGAATACAGAGTGTTCTCTCTCATAGTCAGAATACAGAGTGTTCTCTCTCATAGTCAGAATACAGAGTGTTCTCTATCATAGTCAGAATACAGAGTGTTCTCTATCATAGTCAGAATACAGAGTGTTCTCTATCATAGTCAGAATACAGAGTGTTCTCTCTCATAGTCAGAATACAGAGTGTTCTCTATCATAGTCAGAATACAGAGTGTTCTCTCTCATAGTCAGAATACAGAGTGTTCTCTATCATAGTCAGAATACAGAGTGTTCTCTATCATAGTCAGAATACAGAGTGTTCTCTATCATAGTCAGAATACAGAGTGTTCTCTCTCATAGTCAGAATACAGAGTGTTCTCTATCATAGTCAGAATACAGAGTGTTCTCTCTCATAGTCAGAATACAGAGTGTTCTCTCTCATAGTCAGAATACAGAGTGTTCTCTCTCATAGTCAGAATACAGAGTGTTCTCTATCATAGTCAGAATACAGAGTGTTCTCTCTCATAGTCAGAATACAGAGTGTTCTCTATCATAGTCAGAATACAGAGTGTTCTCTATCATAGTCAGAATACAGAGTGTTCTCTATCATAGTCAGAATACAGAGTGTTCTCTATCATAGTCAGAATACAGAGTGTTCTCTCTCATAGTCAGAATACAGAGTGTTCTCTATCATAGTCAGAATACAGAGTGTTCTCTCTCATAGTCAGAATACAGAGTGTTCTCTATCATAGTCAGAATACAGAGTGTTCTCTATCATAGTCAGAATACAGAGTGTTCTCTCTCATAGTCAGAATACAGAGTGTTCTCTATCATAGTCAGAATACAGAGTGTTCTCTATCATAGTCAGAATACAGAGAGTTCTCTCTCATAGTCAGAATACAGAGTGTTCTCTATCATAGTCAGAATACAGAGTGTTCTCTATCATAGTCAGAATACAGAGTGTTCTCTATCATAGTCAGAATACAGAGTGTTCTCTATCATAGTCAGAATACAGAGTGTTCTCTATCATAGTCAGAATACAGAGTGTTCTCTATCATAGTCAGAATACAGAGTGTTCTCTCTCATAGTCAGAATACAGAGTGTTCTCTATCATAGTCAGAATACAGAGTGTTCTCTCTCATAGTCAGAATACAGAGTGTTCTCTATCATAGTCAGAATACAGAGTGTTCTCTATCATAGTCAGAATACAGAGTGTTCTCTCTCATAGTCAGAATACAGAGTGTTCTCTATCATAGTCAGAATACAGAGTGTTCTCTATCATAGTCAGAATACAGAGTGTTCTCTCTCATAGTCAGAATACAGAGTGTTCTCTCTCATAGTCAGAATACAGAGTGTTCTCTCTCATAGTCAGAATACAGAGTGTTCTCTCTCATAGTCAGAATACAGAGTGTTCTCTCTCATAGCCAGAATACAGAGTGTTCTCTATCATAGTCAGAATACAGAGTGTTCTCTCTCATAGTCAGAATACAGAGTGTTCTCTATCATAGTCAGAATACAGAGTGTTCGCTATCATAGTCAGAATACAGAGTGTTCTCTCTCATAGTCAGAATACAGAGTGTTCTCTATCATAGTCAGAATACAGAGTGTTCTCTATCATAGTCAGAATACAGAGAGTTCTCTCTCATAGTCAGAATACAGAGTGTTCTCTATCATAGTCAGAATACAGAGTGTTCTCTATCATAGTCAGAATACAGAGTGTTCTCTCTCATAGTCAGAATACAGAGTGTTCTCTATCATAGTCAGAATACAGAGTGTTCTCTATCATAGTCAGAATACAGAGTGTTCTCTCTCATAGTCAGAATACAGAGTGTTCTCTCTCATAGTCAGAATACAGAGTGTTCTCTATCATAGTCAGAATACAGAGTGTTCTCTCTCATAGTCAGAATACAGAGTGTTCTCTCTCATAGTCAGAATACAGAGTGTTCTCTCTCATAGTCAGAATACAGAGTGTTCTCTCTCATAGTCAGAATACAGAGTGTTCTCTCTCATAGTCAGAATACAGAGTGTTCTCTATCATAGTCAGAATACAGAGTGTTCTCTATCATAGTCAGAATACAGAGAGTTCTCTCTCATAGTCAGAATACAGAGTGTTCTCTATCATAGTCAGAATACAGAGTGTTCTCTATCATAGTCAGAATACAGAGTGTTCTCTCTCATAGTCAGAATACAGAGTGTTCTCTCTCATAGTCAGAATACAGAGTGTTCTCTATCATAGTCAGAATACAGAGTGTTCTCTATCATAGTCAGAATACAGAGTGTTCTCTATCATAGTCAGAATACAGAGTGTTCTCTCTCATAGTCAGAATACAGAGTGTTCTCTCTCATAGTCAGAATACAGAGTGTTCTCTATCATAGTCAGAATACAGAGTGTTCTCTATCATAGTCAGAATACAGAGTGTTCTCTCTCATAGTCAGAATACAGAGTGTTCTCTCTCATAGTCAGAATACAGAGTGTTCTCTATCATAGTCAGAATACAGAGTGTTCTCTCTCATAGTCAGAATACAGAGTGTTCTCTCTCATAGTCAGAATACAGAGTGTTCTCTATCATAGTCAGAATACAGAGTGTTCTCTATCATAGTCAGAATACAGAGTGTTCTCTATCATAGTCAGAATACAGAGTGTTCTCTCTCATAGTCAGAATACAGAGTGTTCTCTCTCATAGTCAGAATACAGAGTGTTCTCTCTCATAGTCAGAATACAGAGTGTTCTCTCTCATAGTCAGAATACAGAGTGTTCTCTATCATAGTCAGAATACAGAGTGTTCTCTATCATAGTCAGAATACAGAGTGTTCTCTCTCATAGTCAGAATACAGAGTGTTCTCTCTCATAGTCAGAATACAGAGAGTTCTCTATCATAGTCAGAATACAGAGAGTTCTCTCTCATAGTCAGAATACAGAGTGTTCTCTATCATAGTCAGAATACAGAGTGTTCTCTCTCATAGTCAGAATACAGAGTGTTCTCTCTCATAGTCAGAATACAGAGTGTTCTCTATCATAGTCAGAATACAGAGTGTTCTCTCTCATAGTCAGAATACAGAGTGTTCTCTCTCATAGTCAGAATACAGAGTGTTCTCTATCATAGTCAGAATACAGAGTGTTCTCTCTCATAGTCAGAATACAGAGTGTTCTCTATCATAGTCAGAATACAGAGTGTTCTCTCTCATAGTCAGAATACAGAGTGTTCTCTCTCATAGTCAGAATACAGAGTGTTCTCTATCATAGTCAGAATACAGAGTGTTCTCTATCATAGTCAGAATACAGAGTGTTCTCTATCATAGTCAGAATACAGAGTGTTCTCTCTCATAGTCAGAATACAGAGTGTTCTCTCTCATAGTCAGAATACAGAGTGTTCTCTATCATAGTCAGAATACAGAGTGTTCTCTATCATAGTCAGAATACAGAGTGTTCTCTATCATAGTCAGAATACAGAGTGTTCTCTATCATAGTCAGAATACAGAGTGTTCTCTCTCATAGTCAGAATACAGAGTGTTCTCTCTCATAGTCAGAATACAGAGTGTTCTCTATCATAGTCAGAATACAGAGTGTTCTCTCTCATAGTCAGAATACAGAGTGTTCTCTCTCATAGTCAGAATACAGAGTGTTCTCTATCATAGTCAGAATACAGAGTGTTCTCTATCATAGTCAGAATACAGAGTGTTCTCTATCATAGTCAGAATACAGAGTGTTCTCTCTCATAGTCAGAATACAGAGTGTTCTCTATCATAGTCAGAATACAGAGTGTTCTCTCTCATAGTCAGAATACAGAGAGTTCTCTCTCATAGTCAGAATACAGAGTGTTCTCTATCATAGTCAGAATACAGAGTGTTCTCTATCATAGTCAGAATACAGAGTGTTCTCTATCATAGTCAGAATACAGAGTGTTCTCTCTCATAGTCAGAATACAGAGTGTTCTCTCTCATAGTCAGAATACAGAGTGTTCTCTCTCATAGTCAGAATACAGAGTGTTCTCTCTCATAGTCAGAATACAGAGTGTTCTCTATCATAGTCAGAATACAGAGTGTTCTCTATCATAGTCAGAATACAGAGTGTTCTCTATCATAGTCAGAATACAGAGTGTTCTCTATCATAGTCAGAATACAGAGAGTTCTCTCTCATAGTCAGAATACAGAGTGTTCTCTATCATAGTCAGAATACAGAGTGTTCTCTATCATAGTCAGAATACAGAGTGTTCTCTATCATAGTCAGAATACAGAGAGTTCTCTCTCATAGTCAGAATACAGAGTGATCTCTCTCATAGTCAGAATACAGAGTGTTCTCTATCATAGTCAGAATACAGAGTGTTCTCTCTCATAGTCAGAATACAGAGTGTTCTCTCTCATAGTCAGAATACAGAGTGTTCTCTCTCATAGTCAGAATACAGAGTGTTCTCTCTCATAGTCAGAATACAGAGTGTTCTCTATCATAGTCAGAATACAGAGTGTTCTCTATCATAGTCAGAATACAGAGTGTTCTCTCTCATAGTCAGAATACAGAGTGTTCTCTATCATAGTCAGAATACAGAGTGTTCTCTATCATAGTCAGAATACAGAGTGTTCTCTATCATAGTCAGAATACAGAGTGTTCTCTCTCATAGTCAGAATACAGAGTGTTCTCTATCATAGTCAGAATACAGAGTGTTCTCTCTCATAGTCAGAATACAGAGTGTTCTCTCTCATAGTCAGAATACAGAGTGTTCTCTATCATAGTCAGAATACAGAGTGTTCTCTATCATAGTCAGAATACAGAGTGTTCTCTCTCATAGTCAGAATACAGAGTGTTGTCTCTCATAGTCAGAATACAGAGAGTTCTCTCTCATAGTCAGAATACAGAGTGTTCTCTCTCATAGTCAGAATACAGAGTGTTCTCTATCATAGTCAGAATACAGAGTGTTCTCTCTCATAGTCAGAATACAGAGTGTTCTCTCTCATAGTCAGAATACAGAGTGTTCTCTATCATAGTCAGAATACAGAGTGTTCTCTCTCATAGTCAGAATACAGAGTGTTCTCTATCATAGTCAGAATACAGAGTGTTCTCTCTCATAGTCAGAATACAGAGTGTTCTCTCTCATAGTCAGAATACAGAGTGTTCTCTATCATAGTCAGAATACAGAGTGTTCTCTATCATAGTCAGAATACAGAGTGTTCTCTATCATAGTCAGAATACAGAGTGTTCTCTCTCATAGTCAGAATACAGAGTGTTCTCTCTCATAGTCAGAATACAGAGTGTTCTCTCTCATAGTCAGAATACAGAGTGTTCTCTATCATAGTCAGAATACAGAGTGTTCTCTATCATAGTCAGAATACAGAGTGTTCTCTATCATAGTCAGAATACAGAGTGTTCTCTATCATAGTCAGAATACAGAGTGTTCTCTCTCATAGTCAGAATACAGAGTGTTCTCTATCATAGTCAGAATACAGAGTGTTCTCTCTCATAGTCAGAATACAGAGTGTTCTCTCTCATAGTCAGAATACAGAGTGTTCTCTCTCATAGTCAGAATACAGAGTGTTCTCTCTCATAGTCAGAATACAGAGTGTTCTCTATCATAGTCAGAATACAGAGTGTTCTCTATCATAGTCAGAATACAGAGTGTTCTCTCTCATAGTCAGAATACAGAGTGTTCTCTCTCATAGTCAGAATACAGAGTGTTCTCTCTCATAGTCAGAATACAGAGTGTTCTCTATCATAGTCAGAATACAGAGTGTTCTCTATCATAGTCAGAATACAGAGTGTTCTCTCTCATAGTCAGAATACAGAGTGTTCTCTCTCATAGTCAGAATACAGAGTGTTCTCTATCATAGTCAGAATACAGAGTGTTCTCTCTCATAGTCAGAATACAGAGTGTTCTCTATCATAGTCAGAATACAGAGTGTTCTCTCTCATAGTCAGAATACAGAGTGTTCTCTATCATAGTCAGAATACAGAGTGTTCTCTATCATAGTCAGAATACAGAGTGTTCTCTCTCATAGTCAGAATACAGAGTGTTCTCTCTCATAGTCAGAATACAGAGTGTTCTCTATCATAGTCAGAATACAGAGTGTTCTCTATCATAGTCAGAATACAGAGTGTTCTCTCTCATAGTCAGAATACAGAGTGTTCTCTATCATAGTCAGAATACAGAGTGTTCTCTATCATAGTCAGAATACAGAGTGTTCTCTATCATAGTCAGAATACAGAGTGTTCTCTCTCATAGTCAGAATACAGAGTGTTCTCTCTCATAGTCAGAATACAGAGTGTTCTCTATCATAGTCAGAATACAGAGTGTTCTCTATCATAGTCAGAATACAGAGTGTTCTCTATCATAGTCAGAATACAGAGTGTTCTCTCTCATAGTCAGAATACAGAGTGTTCTCTATCATAGTCAGAATACAGAGTGTTCTCTATCATAGTCAGAATACAGAGTGTTCTCTATCATAGTCAGAATACAGAGAGTTCTCTCTCATAGTCAGAATACAGAGTGTTCTCTATCATAGTCAGAATACAGAGTGTTCTCTATCATAGTCAGAATACAGAGTGTTCTCTCTCATAGTCAGAATACAGAGTGTTCTCTCTCATAGTCAGAATACAGAGTGTTCTCTCTCATAGTCAGAATACAGAGTGTTCTCTCTCATAGTCAGAATACAGAGTGTTCTCTATCATAGTCAGAATACAGAGTGTTCTCTATCATAGTCAGAATACAGAGTGTTCTCTCTCATAGTCAGAATACAGAGTGTTCTCTATCATAGTCAGAATACAGAGTGTTCTCTATCATAGTCAGAATACAGAGTGTTCTCTATCATAGTCAGAATACAGAGTGTTCTCTATCATAGTCAGAATACAGAGTGTTCTCTATCATAGTCAGAATACAGAGTGATCTCTCTCATAGTCAGAATACAGAGTGTTCTCTCTCATAGTCAGAATACAGAGTGTTCTCTATCATAGTCAGAATACAGAGTGTTCTCTCTCATAGTCACAATGCAGTCTTGTGAGAGACAGTACAGTCCAAGACCATCAGTCTCCCTGGGCTGTGAGAGACAGTACAGTCCAAGACCATCAGTCTCCCTGGGCTGTGAGAGACACCATCAGACTCCCTGGGCTGTGAGAGACAGTAGAGTCCCTGACAATCAGTCTCCCTGGGCTGAGAGAGACAGTACAGTCCCTGACCATCAGTCTCCCTGGGCTGAGAGAGACACCATCAGTCTCCCTGGGCTGAGAGAGACAGTACAGTCCCTGACCATCAGTCTCCCTGGGCTGAGAGAGACACCATCAGTCTCCCTGGGCTGCGAGAGGCAGTACAGTCCCTGACCATCATTCTCCCTGGGCTGTGAGAGACACCATCAGTCTCCCTGAACTGTGGGAGACACCATCAGTCTCCCTGGGCTGTGAGAGACACCATCAGTCTCCCTGAGCTGTGAGAGACAGTACAGTCCCTGACCATCAGTGTCCCTGGGCTGTGAGAGACACCATCAGTCTTCTGGGCTGTGAGAGACACCATCCGTCTCCCTGGGCTGTGAGAGACAGTACAGTCCCTGACCATCAGTCTCCTTGGGCTGTGAGAGACAGTACAGTCCCTGACCATCAGTCTCCCTGGGCTGAGACAGACACCATCAGTCTTCTGGGCTGTGAGAGACAGTACAGTCCCTGACCATCAGTCTCCCTGGGCTGTGAGAGACAGTACAGTCCCTGACCATTAGCCTCCTTGGGCTGAGAGAGACACCATCAGTCTCCCTGGGCTGAAAGAGACAGTACAGTCCCTGACAATCAGTCTCCCTGGGCTGAGAGAGACAGTACAGTCCCTGACCATCAGTCTCCCTGGGCTGTGAGAGACACCATCAGTCTCCCTGGGCTGTGAGAGACACCATCAGTCTCCCTGGGCTGTGAGAGACACCATCAGTCTCCCTGAACTGTGGGAGACACCATCAGTCTCCCTCGGCTGTGAGAGACACCATCAGTCTCCCTGAACTGTGGGAGACACCATCAGTCTCCCTGGGCTGTGAGAGACACCATCAGTCTCCCTGGGCTGTGAGAGACACCATCAGTCTCCCTGAACTGTGGGAGACACCATCAGTCTCCCTGGGCTGTGAGAGACACCATCAGTCTCCCTGGGCTGTGAGAGACACCATCAGTCTTCCTGAGCTGTGAGAGACAGTACAGTCCCTGACCATCAGTGTCCCCGGCCTGTGAGAGACACTATCAGTCTCCCTGGGCTGTGAGAGACACCATCAGGCTCCCTGGGCTGTGAGAGACACCATCAGTCTCCCTGAACTGTGGGAGACACCATCAGTCTCCCTGGGCTGTGAGAGACACCATCAGTCTCCCTGGGCTGTGAGAGACACCATCAGTCTCCCTGAACTGTGGGAGACACCATCAGTCTCCCTGGGCTGTGAGAGACACCATCAGTCTCCCTGAACTGTGGGAGACACCATCAGTCTCCCTGGGCTGTGAGAGACACCATCAGTCTCCCTGGGCTGTGAGAGACACCATCAGTCTCCCTGAGCTGTGAGAGACAGTACAGTCCCTGACCATCAGTCTACCTGGGTTGTGAGAGACACCATCAGTCTACCTGGGCTGAGAGAGACAGTACAGTCCCTGACCAAACGCTCCCTGGGCTGTGAGAGACAGTACAGTCCCTGACCATTAGCCTCCCTGGGCTGAGAGAGACACCATCAGTCTCCCTGGGCTGAGAGAGGCAGTACAGTCCCTGACCATCAGTCTCCCTGGGCTGAGAGAGACAGTACAGTCCCTGACCATCAGTCTCCCTGGGCTGAGAGAGACCATCAGTCTCCCTGGGCTGTGAGAGACAGTACAGTCCCTGACCATCAGTCTCCCTGGGCTGAGAGAGACCATCAGTCTCCCTGGGCTGTGAGAGACACCATCAGTCTCCCTGAGCTGTGGGAGACACCATCAGTCTCCCTGGGCTGTGGGAGACACCATCAGTCTCCCTGGGCTGTGAGAGACACCATCAGTCTCCCTGGGCTGTGAGAGACACCATCAGTCTCCCTGGGCTGTGAGAGACACCATCAGTCTCCCTGGGCTGTGAGAGACACCATCAGTCTCCCTGGGCTGTGAGAGACACCATCAGTCTCCCTGGGCTGTGGGAGACACCATCAGTCTCCCTGGGCTGTGAGAGACACCATCAGTCTCCCTGAGCTGTGAGAGACACCATCAGTCTCCCTGAGCTGTGAGAGACAGTACAGTCCCTGACCATCAGTCTCCCTGGGCTGTGAGAGACACCATCAGTCTCCCTAAACTGTGGGAGACACCATCAGTCTCCCTGGGCTGTGAGAGACACCATCAGTCTCCCTGAGCTGTGAGAGACAGTACAGTCCCTGACCATCAGTCTCCCTGGGCTGTGAGAGACACCATCAGTCTCCCTGGGCTGTGAGAGACACCATCAGTCTCCCTGTGTGTGAGAGACAGTACAGTCCCTGACCATCAGTCTCCCTGGGCTGTGGGAGACACCATCAGTCTCCCTGGGCTGTGAGAGACACCATCAGTCTACCTGGGCTGTGAGAGACAGTACAGTCCCTGACCATCAGTCTCCCTGGGCTGTGATAGACACCATCAGTCTCCCTGAACTGTGGGAGACACCATCAGTCTCCCTGGGCTGTGAGAGACACTATCAGTCTCCCTGAGCTGTGAGGGACAGTACAGTCCCTGACCATCAGTCTCCCTGGGCTGTGAGAGACACCATCAGTCTCCCTGAGCTGTGAGAGACAGTACAGTCCCTGACCATCAGTCTACCTGGGTTGTGAGAGACACCATCAGTCTACCTGGACTGAGAGAGACAGTACAGTCCCTGACCAAATGCTCCCTGGGCTGTGAGAGACAGTACAGTCCCTGACAATCAGCCTCCCAGGGCTGAGAGAGACACCATCAGTCTCCCTGGGCTGAGAGAGACAGTACAGTCCCTGACCATCAGTCTCCCTGGGCTGTGAGAGACAGTACAGTCCCTGACCATCAGTCCCCCTGGGCTGTGAGAGACACTATCAGTCTCCCTGGGCTGAGACAGACACCATCAGTCTCCCTGAGCTGTGAGAGACACCATCAGTCTCCCTGGGCTGTGAGAGACACCATCAGTCTCCCTGAGCTGTGAGAGACACCATCAGTCTCCCTGGGCTGTGAGAGACACTATCAGTCTCCCTGAGCTGTGGGAGACACCATCAGTTTCCCTGGGCTGTGAGAGACAGTACAGTCCCTGACCATCAGTCTACCTGGGCTGAGAGAGACAGTACAGTCCCTGACCAAACACTCCCTGGGCTGTGAGAGACAGTACAGTCCCTGACAATCAGCCTCCCAGGGCTGAGAAAGACACCATCAGTCTCCCTGGGCTGAGAGAGACAGTACAGTCCCTGACCATCAGTCTCCCTGAGCTGTGAGAGACAGTACAGTCCCTGACCATCTGTCTCCCTGGGCTGTGAGAGACACCATCAGTCTCCCTGGGATGAGAGAGACAGTACAGTCACTGACCATCAGTCTCCCTGAGCTGTGAGTTGGGATAGTTTTATGCAGCAGCTAGACATTAATAAGTGGTGCACAGCCACCTGGCTGCAGCCTAAACAGCACCCCATTCCCCAAGTCAATAGAAGTGTACTACATAGGGAATAGGATGCAACCTCTGCCTGTCTCTGTGGTGTGAAGGATTACTCCCCTGTCTGTCTCTATGGTGTGAAGGATTACTCCCCTGTCTGTCTCTATAGAATGAAGGATTACTCCCCTGTCTGTCTCTATGGTGTGAAGGATTACTCTCCTGTCTGTCTCTATAGAATGAAGGATTACTCCCCTGTCTGTCTCTACAGAATGAAGGATTACTCCCCTGTCTGTCTCTATGGTGTGAAGGATTACTCCCCTGTCTGTCTCTATGTAATGAAGGATTACTCCCCTGTCTGTCTCTATGGTGTGAAGGATTACTCCCCTGTCTGTCTCTATGGTGTGAAGGATTACTCCCCTGTCTGTCTATGTAATGAAGGATTACTCCCCTGTCTGTCTATGTAATGAAGGATTACTCCCCTGTCTGTCTCTATGGTGTGAAGGATTACTCCCCTGTCTGTCTCTATGGTGTGAAGGATTACTCCCCTGTCTGTCTCTGTGGTGTGAAGGATTACTCCCCTGTCTGTCTCTATGGTGTGAAGGATTACTCTCCTGTCTGTCTCTATAGAATGAAGGATTACTCCCCTGTCTGTCTCTACAGAATGAAGGATTACTCCCCTGTCTGTCTCTATGGTGTGAAGGATTACTCCCCTGTCTGTCTCTAAGTAATGAAGGATTACTCCCCTGTCTGTCTCTATGGTGTGAAGGATTACTCCCCTGTCTGTCTCTATGGTGTGAAGGATTACTCCCCTGTCTGTCTATGTAATGAAGGATTACTCCCCTGTCTGTCTATGTAATGAAGGATTACTCCCCTGTCTGTCTCTATGGTGTGAAGTATTACTCCCCTGTCTGTCTCTACAGAATGAAGGATTACTCCCCTGTCTGTCTCTATGGTGTGAAGGATTACTCCCTTGTCTGTCTCTATAGAATGAAGGATTACTCCCCTGTCTGTCTCTATGTAATGAAGGATTAGTCACCTGTCTGTCTCTATGGTGTGAAGGATTACTCCCCTGTCTGTCTCTATGGTGTGAAGGATTACTCCCCTGTCTGTCTCTATGGTGTGAAGGATTACTCCCCTGTCTGTCTCTGTGGTGTGAAGGATTTCTCCCCTGTCTGTCTCTATGGTGTGAAGGATTACTCCCCTGTCTGTCTCTATAGAATGAAGGATTACTCCCCTGTCTGTCTCTATGGTGTGAAGGATTACTCCCCTGTCTGTCTCTATGTAATGAAGGATTAGTCACCTGTCTGTCTCTATGGTGTGGAGGATTACTCCCCTGTCTGTCTCTATGGTGTGAAGGATTACTCCCCTGTCTGTCTCTATGGTGTGAAGGATTACTCCCCTGTCTGTCTCTATGGTGTGAAGGATTACTCCCCTGTCTGTCTCTATAGAATGAAGGATTACTCCCCTGTCTGTCTCTATGGTGTGAAGGATTACTCCCCTGTCTGTCTCTATGGTGTGAAGGATTACTCCCCTGTCTGTCTATGTAATGAAGGATTACTCCCCTGTCTGTCTCTATAGAATGAAGGATTAGTCACCTGTCTGTCTCTATGTAATGAAGGATTACTCCCCTGTCTGTCTCTATGGTGTGAAGGATTACTCCCCTGTCTGTCTCTATGGTGTGAAGGATTACTCCCCTGTCTGTCTCTATGTAATGAAGGATTACTCCCCTGTCTGTCTCTATGGTGTGAAGGATTACTCCCCTGTCTGTCTCTATGGTGTGAAGGATTAGTCACCTGTCTGTCTCTATAGAATGAAGGATTACTCCCCTGTCTGTCTCTATAGAATGAAGTATTACTCCCCTGTCTGTCTCTATGGTGTGAAGGATTACTCCCCTGTCTGTCTCTATGGTGTGAAGGATTACTCCCCTGTCTGTCTCTGTGGTGTGAAGGATTACTCCCCTGTCTGTCTCTATAGAATGAAGGATTACTCCCCTGTCTGTCTCTATAGAATGAAGTATTACTCCCCTGTCTGTCTCTATGGTGTGAAGGATTACTCCCCTGTCTGTCTCTATGGTGTGAAGGATTACTCCCCTGTCTGTCTCTATGGTGTGAAGGATTACTCCCCTGTCTGTCTCTATGTAATGAAGGATTACTCCCCTGTCTGTCTCTGTGGTGTGAAGGATTACTCCCCTGTCTGTCTCTATGGTGTGAAGGATTACTCCCCTGTCTGTCTCTATGGTGTGAAGGATTACTCCCCTGTCTGTCTCTATGTAATGAAGGATTACTCCCCTGTCTGTCTCTATGGTGTGAAGGATTACTCCCCTGTCTGTCTCTATGGTGTGAAGGATTACTCCCCTGTCTGTCTCTATAGAATGAAGGATTAGTCACCTGTCTGTCTCTATGGTGTGAAGGATTACACACACACACACACACACACACACACACACACACACACACACACACACACACACACACACACACACACACACACACACACACACACACACACACACACACACACACACACACACACACACACACACACACACACACACACACACACACACACAGACGGCACACACACCGCACAGACATACACACACACACACACACACACACACACACACACACACCACTAATGAAAACACCCCACACAGACACACAAACACACACCACTAATGAACCTGTGTGTGTGTGTGTGTGTGTGTGTGTGTGTGTGTGTGTGTGTGTGTGTGTGTGTGTGTGTGTGTGTGTGTGTGTGTGTGTGTGTGTGTGTGTGTGTGTGTGTGTGTGTGTGTGTGTGTGTGTGTGTGTGTGTGTGTGTGTGTGTGTGTGTGTGTGTGTGTGTGTGTGTGTGTGTGTGTAAATAAGACTCGATAAAGAAATGCAGCAGGCACAAACCTGTTTAATATCAAACATAACTATGTGATTTCTACACCAGCGTGATTCCATGCAGACTAGATAACGGACCAATGATGTCCAGACAAACCAGCTGACTTTCATTTCACAAATTTCCAGAATTTCACAACTATCAGAAGTATCAAGCATAGAACCATGAATCTGCATTAAAGTAGTTTGGATCAATGTTCTGTTTGGCATCTGAAATTGGACCGTTCTATATGGTGAAATTGGACCGTTCTATCTGGTGAAATTGGATCGTCCTATCTGGTGAAATTGGACCGTTCTATCTGGTGAAATTGGACCATCCTATCTGGTGAAATTGTACTGTTCTATCTGGTGAAATTGGACCATCCTATCTGGTGAAATTGGACCGTTCTATCTGGTGAAATTGGACCGTTCTATATGGTGAAATTGGACCATCCTATCTGGTGAAATTGGACCGTTCTATATGGTGAAATTGGACCATCCTATCTGGTGAAATTGTACTGTTCTATCTGGTGAAATTGGACCATCCTATCTGGTGAAATTGGACCGTTCTATCTGGTGAAATTGGACCGTTCTATCTGGTGAAATTGGACCGTTCTATCTGATGAAATTGGACCATCCTATCTGATGAAATTGGACCCTTCTATCTGGTGAAATTGGACTGTTCTATCTGGTGAAATTGGACCATCCTATCTGGTGAAATTGGACCGTTCTATCTGGTGAAATTGGACCGTTCTATCTGATGAAATTGGACTGTTCTATCTGGTGAAATTGGACCGTTCTATCTGGTGAAATTGGACCCTTCTATCTGATGAAATTGGACTGTTCTATATGGTGAAATTGGACCATCCTATCTGGTGAAATTGGACCATCCTATCTGGTGAAATTGGACCCTTCTATCTGATGAAATTGGACTGTTCTATCTGATGAAATTGGACCCTTCTATCTGATGAAATTGGACTGTTCTATATGGTGAAATTGGACCGTTCTATCTGGTGAAATTGGACCGTTCTATCTGGTGAAATTGGACCCTTCTATCTGATGAAATTGGACTGTTATATATGGTGAAATTGGACCGTTCTATATGGTGAAATTGGACTGTTCTATATGGTGAAATTGGACTGTTCTATATGGTGAAATTGGACCGTTCTATATGGTGAAATTGGACTGTTCTATATGGTGAAATTGGACCGTTCTATATGGTGAAATTGGACTGTTCTATATGGTGAAATTGGACTGTTCTATATGGTGAAATTGGACTGTTCTATATGGTGAAATTGGACCGTTCTATATGGTGAAATTGGACCGTTCTATATGGTGAAATTGGACTGTTCTATATGGTGAAATTGGACCGTTCTATATGGTGAAATTGGACTGTTCTATATGGTGAAATTGGACCGTTCTATATGGTGAAATTGGACTGTTCTATATGGTGAAATTGGACCGTTCTATATGGTGAAATTGGACTGTTCTATATGGTGAAATTGGACCGTTCTATATGGTGAAATTGGACTGTTCTATATGGTGAAATTGGACCGTTCTATATGGTGAAATTGGACTGTTCTATATGGTGAAATTGGACCGTTCTATATGGTGAAATTGGACCGTTCTATATGGTGAAATTGGACTGTTCTATATGGTGAAATTGGACTGTTCTATATGGTGAAATTGGACTGTTCTATCTGGTGAAATTGGACTGTTCTATATGGTGAAATTGGACCGTTCTATCTGGTGAAATTGGACTGTTCTATATGGTGAAATTGGACCGTTCTATATGGTGAAATTGGACTGTTCTATATGGTGAAATTGGACTGTTCTATATGGTGAAATTGGACTGTTCTATATGGTGAAATTGGACTGTTCTATATGGTGAAATTGGACCGTTCTATCTGGTGAAATTGGACCGTTCTATCTGGTGAAATTGGACCATCCTATCTGGTGAAATTGGACCGTTCTATCTGGTGAAATTGGACCGTTCTATCTGGTGAAATTGGACTGTTCTATATGGTGAAATTGGACTGTTCTATATGGTGAAATTGGACTGTTCTATCTGGTGAAATTGGACCGTTCTATATGGTGAAATTGGACCGTCCTATCTGGTGAAATTGGACCGTTCTATATGGTGAAATTGGACTGTTCTATATGGTGAAATTGGACTGTTCTATATGGTGAAATTGGACTGTTCTATATGGTGAAATTGGACTGTTCTATCTGGTGAAATTGGACCGTTCTATATGGTGAAATTGGACCGTCCTATCTGGTGAAATTGGACCGTTCTATATGGTGAAATTGGACCGTCCTATCTCGTGAAATTGGACCGTCCTATCTGGTGAAATTGGACCGTTCTATATGGTGAAATTGGACTGTTCTATATGGTGAAATTGGACTGTTCTATATGGTGAAATTGGACTGTTCTATATGGTGAAATTGGACTGTTCTATCTGGTGAAATTGGACCGTTCTATATGGTGAAATTGGACCGTCCTATCTGGTGAAATTGGACTGTTCTATATGGTGAAATTGGACCGTTCTATCTGGTGAAATTGGACTGTTCTATATGGTGAAATTGGACTGTTCTATCTGGTGAAATTGGACTGTTCTATCTGGTGAAATTGGACTGTTCTATCTGGTGAAATTGGACCATTCTATCTGGTGAAATTGGACCGTTCTATCTGGTGAAATTGGACCATCCTATCTGGTGAAATTGGACTGTTCTATCTGATGAAATTGGACCGTTCTATCTGGTGAAATTGGACTGTTCTATATGGTGAAATTGGACCGTTCTATCTGGTGAAATTGGACTGTTCTATATGGTGAAATTGGACTGTTCTATATGGTGAAATTGGACTGTTCTATCTGGTGAAATTGGACCGTTCTATCTGGTGAAATTGGACCATCCTATCTGGTGAAATTGGACCGTTCTATCTGGTGAAATTGGACCATCCTATCTGGTGAAATTGGACCATCCTATCTGGTGAAATTGGACCGTTCTATCTGGTGAAATTGGACTGTTCTATATGGTGAAATTGGACTGTTCTATATGGTGAAATTGGACTGTTCTATCTGGTGAAATTGGACCGTTCTATATGGTGAAATTGGACCGTTCTATCTGGTGAAATTGGACCGTTCTATATGGTGAAATTGGACTGTTCTATATGGTGAAATTGGACCGTTCTATATGGTGAAATTGGACTGTTCTATATGGTGAAATTGGACCGTTCTATATGGTGAAATTGGACTGTTCTATATGGTGAAATTGGACCGTTCTATATGGTGAAATTGGACTGTTCTATATGGTGAAATTGGACCGTTCTATATGGTGAAATTGGACTGTTCTATATGGTGAAATTGGACCGTTCTATATGGTGAAATTGGACTGTTCTATATGGTGAAATTGGACCGTTCTATATGGTGAAATTGGACCGTTCTATATGGTGAAATTGGACTGTTCTATATGGTGAAATTGGACTGTTCTATATGGTGAAATTGGACTGTTCTATCTGGTGAAATTGGACTGTTCTATATGGTGAAATTGGACCGTTCTATCTGGTGAAATTGGACTGTTCTATATGGTGAAATTGGACCGTTCTATATGGTGAAATTGGACTGTTCTATATGGTGAAATTGGACTGTTCTATATGGTGAAATTGGACTGTTCTATATGGTGAAATTGGACTGTTCTATATGGTGAAATTGGACCGTTCTATCTGGTGAAATTGGACCGTTCTATCTGGTGAAATTGGACCATCCTATCTGGTGAAATTGGACCGTTCTATCTGGTGAAATTGGACCGTTCTATCTGGTGAAATTGGACTGTTCTATATGGTGAAATTGGACTGTTCTATATGGTGAAATTGGACTGTTCTATCTGGTGAAATTGGACCGTTCTATATGGTGAAATTGGACCGTCCTATCTGGTGAAATTGGACCGTTCTATATGGTGAAATTGGACTGTTCTATATGGTGAAATTGGACTGTTCTATATGGTGAAATTGGACTGTTCTATATGGTGAAATTGGACTGTTCTATCTGGTGAAATTGGACCGTTCTATATGGTGAAATTGGACCGTCCTATCTGGTGAAATTGGACCGTTCTATATGGTGAAATTGGACCGTCCTATCTCGTGAAATTGGACCGTCCTATCTGGTGAAATTGGACCGTTCTATATGGTGAAATTGGACTGTTCTATATGGTGAAATTGGACTGTTCTATATGGTGAAATTGGACTGTTCTATATGGTGAAATTGGACTGTTCTATCTGGTGAAATTGGACCGTTCTATATGGTGAAATTGGACCGTCCTATCTGGTGAAATTGGACTGTTCTATATGGTGAAATTGGACCGTTCTATCTGGTGAAATTGGACTGTTCTATATGGTGAAATTGGACTGTTCTATCTGGTGAAATTGGACTGTTCTATCTGGTGAAATTGGACTGTTCTATCTGGTGAAATTGGACCATTCTATCTGGTGAAATTGGACCGTTCTATCTGGTGAAATTGGACCATCCTATCTGGTGAAATTGGACTGTTCTATCTGATGAAATTGGACCGTTCTATCTGGTGAAATTGGACTGTTCTATATGGTGAAATTGGACCGTTCTATCTGGTGAAATTGGACTGTTCTATATGGTGAAATTGGACTGTTCTATATGGTGAAATTGGACTGTTCTATCTGGTGAAATTGGACCGTTCTATCTGGTGAAATTGGACCATCCTATCTGGTGAAATTGGACCGTTCTATCTGGTGAAATTGGACCATCCTATCTGGTGAAATTGGACCATCCTATCTGGTGAAATTGGACCGTTCTATCTGGTGAAATTGGACTGTTCTATATGGTGAAATTGGACTGTTCTATATGGTGAAATTGGACTGTTCTATCTGGTGAAATTGGACCGATCTATATGGTGAAATTGGACCGTTCTATCTGGTGAAATTGGACTGTTCTATATGGTGAAATTGGACTGTTCTATATGGTGAAATTGGACCGTTCTATCTGGTGAAATTGGACCATCCTATCTGGTGAAATTGGACCATCCTATCTGGTGAAATTGGACCGTTCTATCTGGTGAAATTGGACTGTTCTATATGGTGAAATTGGACTGTTCTATATGGTGAAATTGGACCGTTCTATCTGGTGAAATTGGACCATCCTATCTGGTGAAATTGGACCGTTCTATCTGGTGAAATTGGACCGTTCTATATGGTGAAATTGGACCGTTCTATATGGTGAAATTGGACTGTTCTATATGGTGAAATTGGACTGTTCTATATGGTGAAATTGGACTGTTCTATATGGTGAAATTGGACTGTTCTATATGGTGAAATTGGACCGTTCTATATGGTGAAATTGGACCGTTCTATCTGGTGAAATTGGACTGTTCTATATGGTGAAATTGGACCATCCTATCTGGTGAAATTGGACCGTTCTATCTGGTGAAATTGGACCGTTCTATCTGATGAAATTGGACCGTTCTATCTGGTGAAATTGGACTGTTCTATATGGTGAAATTGGACCGTTCTATCTGGTGAAATTGGACTGTTCTATATGGTGAAATTGGACCGTTCTATCTGGTGAAATTGGACTGTTCTATATGGTGAAATTGGACCGGTCTATCTGGTGAAATTGGACTGTTCTATATGGTGAAATTGGACCATCCTATCTGGTGAAATTGGACCGTTCTATCTGGTGAAATTGGACCGTTCTATCTGATGAAATTGGACCGTTCTATCTGGTGAAATTGGACTGTTCTATATGGTGAAATTGGACCGTTCTATCTGGTGAAATTGGACTGTTCTATATGGTGAAATTGGACCGTTCTATCTGGTGAAATTGGACCGTTCTATCTGGTGAAATTGGACCGTTCTATCTGGTGAAATTGGACCATCCTATCTGGTGAAATTGGACCATCCTATCTGGTGAAATTGGACCGTTCTATCTGGTGAAATTTGACTGTTCTATACGGTGAAATTGGACTGTTCTATATGGTGAAATTGGACTGTTCTATCTGGTGAAATTGGACCATCCTATCTGGTGAAATTGGACCGTTCTATCTGGTGAAATTGGACTGTTCTATATGGTGAAATTGGACTGTTCTATATGGTGAAATTGGACCGTTCTATCTGGTGAAATTGGACCATCCTATCTGGTGAAATTGGACCATCCTATCTGGTGAAATTGGACCGTTCTATCTGGTGAAATTGGACCATCCTATCTGGTGAAATTGGACCATCCTATCTGGTGAAATTGGACCGTTCTATCTGGTGAAATTGGACCGTTCTATCTGGTGAAATTGGACCATCCTATCTGGTGAAATTGGACCGTTCTATCTGGTGAAATTGGACCATCCTATCTGGTGAAATTGGACCGTTCTATATGGTGAAATTGGACCGTTCTATCTGGTGAAATTGGACCATCCTATCTGGTGAAATTGGACCGTCCTATCTGGTGAAATTGGACCGTTCTATCTGGTGAAATTGGACCGTCCTATCTGGTGAAATTGGACCATCCTATCTGGTGAAATTGGACCGTCCTATCTGGTGAAATTGGACCGTTCTATCTGGTGAAATTGGACCATCCTATCTGGTGAAATTGGACCATCCTATCTGGTGAAATTGGACCATCCTATCTGGTGAAATTGGACCATCCTATCTGGTGAAATTGGACTGTTCTATCTGGTGAAATTGGACCGTTCTATCTGGTGAAATTGGACCGTCCTATCTGGTGAAATTGGACCATCCTACCTGGTGAAATTGGACCATCCTATCTGGTGAAATTGGACCGTTCTATCTGGTGAAATTGGACCATCCTATCTGGTGAAATTGGACTGTTCTATCTGGTGAAATTGGACCGTTCTATCTGGTGAAATTGGACCGTTCTATCTGGTGAAATTGGACCGTTCTATCTGGTGAAATTGGACTGTTCTATCTGGTGAAATTGGACTGTTCTATCTGGTGAAATTGGACCGTTCTATCTGGTGAAATTGGACCGTTCTATCTGGTGAAATTGGACCGTTCTATCTGGTGAAATTGGACCATCCTATCTGGTGAAATTGGACCGTTCTATCTGGTGAAATTGGACCGTTCTATCTGGTGAAATTGGACCGTTCTATCTGGTGAAATTGGACCATCCTATCTGGTGAAATTGGACCGTTCTATCTGGTGAAATTGGACCGTCCTATCTGGTGAAATTGGACTGTTCTATCTGGTGAAATTGGACTGTTCTATCTGGTGAAATTGGACCGTTCTATCTGGTGAAATTGGACCGTTCTATCTGGTGAAATTGGACCGTTCTATCTGGTGAAATTGGACCGTTCTATCTGGTGAAATTGGACCATCCTATCTGGTGAAATTGGACCATCCTATCTGGTGAAATTGGACCGTTCTATCTGGTGAAATTGGACCGTTCTATCTGGTGAAATAGTACCGTTCTATCTGGTGAAATTGGACCGTTCTATCTGGTGAAATTGGACCATCCTATCTGGTGAAATTGGACCATCCTATCTGGTGAAATTGGACCATCCTATCTGGTGAAATTGGACCGTTCTATCTGGTGAAATTGGACCGTTCTATCTGGTGAAATTGGACCATCCTATATGGTGAAATTGGACCATCCTATCTGGTGAAATTGGACCATCCTATCTGGTGAAATTGGACCGTTCTATCTGGTGAAATTGGACCGTTCTATCTGGTGAAATTGGACCATCCTATCTGGTGAAATTGGACCATCCTATCTGGTGAAATTGGACCGTTCTATCTGGTGAAATTGGACCATCCTATCTGGTGAAATTGGACCGTTCTATATGGTGAAATTGGACCGTTCTATCTGGTGAAATTGGACCGTTCTATCTGGTGAAATTGGACCGTTCTATCTGGTGAAATTGGACTGTTCTATCTGGTGAAATTGGACCATCCTATCTGGTGAAATTGGACCATCCTATCTGGTGAAATTGGACCATCCTATCTGGTGAAATTGGACCGTTCTATCTGGTGAAATTGGACCGTTCTATCTGGTGAAATTGGACCGTTCTATCTGGTGAAATTGGACCGTCCTATCTGGTGAAATTGGACCGTTCTATCTGGTGAAATTGGACCGTCCTATCTGGTGAAATTGGACCGTCCTATCTGGTGAAATTGGACCGTTCTATCTGGTGAAATTGGACCATCCTATCTGGTGAAATTGGACCGTTCTATCTGGTGAAATTGGACCGTTCTATCTGGTGAAATTGGACCGTCCTATCTGGTGAAATTGGACCGTTCTATCTGGTGAAATTGGACCGTTCTATCTGGTGAAATTGGACCGTCCTATCTGGTGAAATTGGACCGTTCTATCTGGTGAAATTGGACCGTTCTATATGGTGAAATTGGACCCTTCTATCTGGTGAAATTGGACCGTCCTATCTGGTGAAATTGGACTGTTCTATCTGGTGAAATTGGACCGTTCTATCTGGTGAAATTGGACCGTTCTATCTGGTGAAATTGGACCGTTCTATCTGGTGAAATTGGACCGTTCTATCTGGTGAAATTGGACCATCCTATCTGGTGAAATTGGACCATCCTATCTGGTGAAATTGGACCATCCTATCTGGTGAAATTGGACCATCCTATCTGGTGAAATTGGACCGTTCTATCTGGTGAAATTGGACCGTTCTATCTGGTGAAATTGGACCGTTCTATCTGGTGAAATTGGACCATCCTATCTGGTGAAATTGGACCATCCTATCTGGTGAAATTGGACCATCCTATCTGGTGAAATTGGACCATCCTATCTGGTGAAATTGGACCATCCTATCTGGTGAAATTGGACCGTTCTATCTGGTGAAATTGGACCGTTCTATCTGGTGAAATTGGACCATCCTATCTGGTGAAATTGGACCATCCTATCTGGTGAAATTGGACCATTCTATCTGGTGAAATTGGACCGTTCTATCTGGTGAAATTGGACCATCCTATCTGGTGAAATTGGACCATTCTATCTGGTGAAATTGGACCGTTCTATCTGGTGAAATTGGACCGTTCTATCTGGTGAAATTGGACCGTTCTATCTGGTGAAATTGGACTGTTCTATCTGGTGAAATTGGACTGTTCTATATGGTGAAATTGGACCGTTCTATCTGATGAAATTGGACCCTTCTATCTGATGAAATTGGACCGTTCTATCTGGTGAAATTGGACCGTTCTATCTGGTGAAATTGGACCGTTCTATCTGGTGAAATTGGACCGTTCTATCTGGTGAAATTGGACCGTTCTATCTGGTGAAATTGGACTGTTCTATCTGGTGAAATTGGACCGTCCTATCTGGTGAAATTGGACCGTTCTATCTGGTGAAATTGGACCATCCTATCTGGTGAAATTGGACCATCCTATCTGGTGAAATTGGACCGTTCTATCTGGTGAAATTGGACCGTTCTATCTGGTGAAATTGGACCATCCTATATGGTGAAATTGGACCATCCTATCTGGTGAAATTGGACCGTTCTATCTGGTGAAATTGGACCGTTCTATCTGGTGAAATTGGACTGTTCTATCTGGTGAAATTGGACTGTTCTATCTGGTGAAATTGGACCGTTCTATCTGGTGAAATTGGACCATTCTATCTGGTGAAATTGGACCGTCCTATCTGGTGAAATTGGACCGTTCTATCTGGTGAAATTGGACTGTTCTATCTGGTGAAATTGGACCATCCTATCTGGTGAAATTGGACCATTCTATCTGGTGAAATTGGACTGTTTTATCTGGTGAAATTGGACCATCCTATCTGGTGAAATTGGACCGTTCTATCTGGTGAAATTGGACCATCCTATCTGGTGAAATTGGACCGTTCTATCTGGTGAAATTGGACCGTTCTATCTGGTGAAATTGGACCATCCTATCTGGTGAAATTGGACCGTTCTATCTGGTGAAATTGGACTGTTCTATCTGGTGAAATTGGACCGTTCTATCTGGTGAAATTGGACCATCCTATCTGGTGAAATTGGACCGTTCTATCTGGTGAAATTGGACTGTTCTATCTGATGAAATTGGACCGTCCTATCTGGTGAAATTGGACTGTTCTATCTGGTGAAATTGGACCGTTCTATCTGGTGAAATTGGACCGTTCTATCTGGTGAAATTGGACCATCCTATCTGGTGAAATTGGACCATCCTATCTGGTGAAATTGGACCGTTCTATCTGGTGAAATTGGACCGTTCTATCTGGTGAAATTGGACCATCCTATCTGGTGAAATTGGACCGTCCTATCTGGTGAAATTGGACTGTTCTATCTGGTGAAATTGGACCATCCTATATGGTGAAATTGGACCGTTCTATCTGGTGAAATTGGACTGTTCTATCTGGTGAAATTGGACCATCCTATCTGGTGAAATTGGACCATCCTATCTGGTGAAATTGGACCGTTCTATCTGGTGAAATTGGACCGTTCTATCTGGTGAAATTGGACCATCCTATCTGGTGAAATTGGACCATCCTATCTGGAGAAATTGGACCGTTCTATCTGGTGAAATTGGACTGTTCTATCTGGTGAAATTGGACCATCCTATATGGTGAAATTGGACCGTTCTATCTGGTGAAATTGGACCGTTCTATCTGGTGAAATTGGACCATCCTATATGGTGAAATTGGACCATCCTATCTGGTGAAATTGGACCGTTCTATCTGGTGAAATTGGACCGTTCTATCTGGTGAAATTGGACCGTTCTATCTGGTGAAATTGGACCATCCTATATGGTGAAATTGGACCATCCTATCTGGTGAAATTGGACCGTTCTATCTGGTGAAATTGGACCGTTCTATATGGTGAAATTGGATTGTTCTATATGGTGAAATTGGACTGTTCTATCTGGTGAAATTGGACCGTTCTATCTGGTGAAATTGGACCGTTCTATCTGGTGAAATTGGACCGTTCTATATGGTGAAATTGGACTGTTCTATCTGGTGAAATTGGACTGTTCTATATGGTGAAATTGGACCGTTCTATATGGTGAAATTGGACCGTTCTATCTGGTGAAATTGGACCGTTCTATCTGGTGAAATTGGACCGTTCTATCTGGTGAAATTGGACCGTTCTATATGGTGAAATTGGACTGTTCTATCTGGTGAAATTGGACTGTTCTATATGGTGAAATTGGACCGTTCTATATGGTGAAATTGGACCGTTCTATCTGGTGAAATTGGACCGTTCTATCTGGTGAAATTGGACCGTTCTATCTGGTGAAATTGGACCGTTCTATCTGGTGAAATTGGACCGTTCTATATGGTGAAATTGGACTGTTCTATCTGGTGAAATTGGACCGTTCTATCTGGTGAAATTGGACTGTTCTATATGGTGAAATTGGACTGTTCTATATGGTGAAATTGGACCGTTCTATATGGTGAAATTGGACCGTTCTATCTGGTGAAATTGGACCGTTCTATCTGGTGAAATTGGACCGTTCTATCTGGTGAAATTGGACTGTTCTATCTGGTGAAATTGGACCATCCTATATGGTGAAATTGGACCGTTCTATCTGGTGAAATTGGACCGTTCTATCTGGTGAAATTGGACCATCCTATATGGTGAAATTGGACCATCCTATCTGGTGAAATTGGACCGTTCTATCTGGTGAAATTGGACCGTTCTATCTGGTGAAATTGGACCGTTCTATCTGGTGAAATTGGACCATCCTATATGGTGAAATTGGACCATCCTATCTGGTGAAATTGGACCGTTCTATCTGGTGAAATTGGACCGTTCTATATGGTGAAATTGGACTGTTCTATATGGTGAAATTGGACTGTTCTATCTGGTGAAATTGGACCGTTCTATCTGGTGAAATTGGACCGTTCTATCTGGTGAAATTGGACCGTTCTATATGGTGAAATTGGACTGTTCTATCTGGTGAAATTGGACTGTTCTATATGGTGAAATTGGACCGTTCTATATGGTGAAATTGGACCGTTCTATCTGGTGAAATTGGACCGTTCTATCTGGTGAAATTGGACCGTTCTATCTGGTGAAATTGGACCGTTCTATATGGTGAAATTGGACTGTTCTATCTGGTGAAATTGGACTGTTCTATATGGTGAAATTGGACCGTTCTATATGGTGAAATTGGACCGTTCTATCTGGTGAAATTGGACCGTTCTATCTGGTGAAATTGGACCGTTCTATCTGGTGAAATTGGACCGTTCTATCTGGTGAAATTGGACCGTTCTATATGGTGAAATTGGACTGTTCTATCTGGTGAAATTGGACCGTTCTATCTGGTGAAATTGGACTGTTCTATATGGTGAAATTGGACTGTTCTATATGGTGAAATTGGACCGTTCTATATGGTGAAATTGGACCGTTCTATCTGGTGAAATTGGACCGTTCTATCTGGTGAAATTGGACCGTTCTATATGGTGAAATTGGACCGTTCTATCTGGTGAAATTGGACCGTTCTATCTGGTGAAATTGGACCGTCCTATCTGGTGAAATTGGACTGTTCTATCTGGTGAAATTGGACCGTTCTATCTGGTGAAATTGGACCGTTCTATCTGGTGAAATTGGACTGTTCTATCTGGTGAAATTGGACCGTTCTATCTGGTGAAATTGGACTGTTCTATCTGGTGAAATTGGACCGTTCTATCTGGTGAAATTGGACCGTTCTATATGGTGAAATTGGACTGTTCTATCTGGTGAAATTGGACCGTTCTATCTGGTGAAATTGGACCATCCTATCTGGTGAAATTGGACCGTTCTATCTGGTGAAATTGGACCGTTCTATCTGGTGAAATTGGACCATCCTATCTGGTGAAATTGGACCGTTCTATCTGGTGAAATTGGACCGTTCTATCTGGTGAAATTGGACCATCCTATCTGGTGAAATTGGACCGTCCTATCTGGTGAAATTGGACCATCCTATCTGGTGAAATTGGACCGTTCTATCTGGTGAAATTGGACCGTTCTATATGGTGAAATTGGACTGTTCTATATGGTGAAATTGGACCATCCTATCTGGTGAAATTGGACCGTTCTATCTGGTGAAATTGGACTGTTCTATATGGTGAAATTGGACCATCCTATCTGGTGAAATTGGACCGTTCTATCTGGTGAAATTGGACCGTTCTATATGGTGAAATTGGACTGTTCTATCTGGTGAAATTGGACCGTTCTATATGGTGAAATTGGACTGTTCTATCTGGTGAAATTGGACCGTTCTATCTGGTGAAATTGGACTGTTCTATCTGGTGAAATTGGACCGTTCTATCTAGTGAAATTGGACCGTTCTATCTGGTGAAATTGGACCGTTCTATCTGGTGAAATTGGACCGTTCTATCTGGTGAAATTGGACCGTTCTATCTGGTGAAATTGGACCGTTCTATCTGGTGAAATTGGACCGTTCTATATGGTGAAATTGGACTGTTCTATCTGGTGAAATTGGACCATCCTATCTGGTGAAATTGGACCGTTCTATCTGGTGAAATTGGACTGTTCTATCTGGTGAAATTGGACCATCCTATCTGGTGAAATTGGACCGTTCTATCTGGTGAAATTGGACCGTTCTATATGGTGAAATTGGACTGTTCTATATGGTGAAATTGGACCGTTCTATCTGGTGAAATTGGACCATCCTATCTGGTGAAATTGGACCGTTCTATCCGGATGAAATTGGACTGTTCTATCTGGTGAAATTGGACCGTTCTATCTAGTGAAATTGGACCGTTCTATCTAGTGAAATTGGACTGTTCTATCTGGTGAAATTGGACCGTTCTATCTGGTGAAATTGGACTGTTCTATCTGGTGAAATTGGACCATCCTATCTGGTGAAATTGGACTGTTCTATCTGGTGAAATTGGACCGTTCTATATGGTGAAATTGGACCGTTCTATCTGGTGAAATTGGACCGTTCTATCTGGTGAAATTGGACCGTTCTATCTGATGAAATTGGACCATCCTATATGGTGAAATTGGACCGTTCTATCTGGTGAAATTGGACCGTTCTATCTGATGAAATTGGACCATCCTATCTGGTGAAATTGGACCGTTCTATCTGGTGAAATTGGACCATCCTATATGGTGAAATTGGACCATCCTATCTGGTGAAATTGGACCATCCTATCTGGTGAAATTGGACCCTTCTATCTGGTGAAATTGGACCGTTCTATCTGGTGAAATTGGACCCTTCTATCTGGTGAAATTGGACCGTTCTATCTGGTGAAATTGGACCGTTCTATCTGGTGAAATTGGACCGTTCTATCTGGTGAAATTGGACCATTCTATCTGGTGAAATTGGACCATCCTATATGGTGAAATTGGACCATCCTATCTGGTGAAATTGGACCATCCTATCTGGTGAAATTGGACCGTTCTATCTGGTGAAATTGGACTGTTCTATCTAATGAAATTGGACCGTTCTATCTGGTGAAATTGGACTGTTCTATCTGGTGAAATTGGACCATCCTATCTGGTGAAATTGGACCGTTCTATCTGGTGAAATTGGACCGTTCTATCTGATGAAATTGGACCGTTCTATCTGGTGAAATTGGACTGTTCTATCTGGTGAAATTGGACCATCCTATCTGGTGAAATTGGACCGTTCTATCTGGTGAAATTGGACCGTTCTATCTGGTGAAATTGGACCGTTCTATCTGGTGAAATTGGACCATCCTATCTGGTGAAATTGGACCATCCTATCTGGTGAAATTGGACCATCCTATCTGGTGAAATTGGACCGTTCTATCTGGTGAAATTGGACCATTCTATCTGGTGAAATTGGACCATCCTATCTGGTGAAATTGGACCATCCTATCTGGTGAAATTGGACCGTTCTATCTGGTGAAATTGGACCGTTCTATCTGGTGAAATTGGACCGTTCTATCTGGTGAAATTGGACCATCCTATATGGTGAAATTGGACCATCCTATCTGGTGAAATTGGACCATCCTATCTGGTGAAATTGGACCCTTCTATCTGGTGAAATTGGACCGTTCTATCTGGTGAAATTGGACCCTTCTATCTGGTGAAATTGGACCGTTCTATCTGGTGAAATTGGACCGTTCTATCTGGTGAAATTGGACCGTTCTATCTGGTGAAATTGGACCGTTCTATCTGGTGAAATTGGACCATCCTATCTGGTGAAATTGGACCATCCTATCTGGTGAAATTGGACCATCCTATCTGGTGAAATTGGACCGTTCTATCTGGTGAAATTGGACCGTTCTATCTGGTGAAATTGGACCATCCTATCTGGTGAAATTGGACCATCCTATCTGGTGAAATTGGACCGTTCTATCTGGTGAAATTGGACCGTTCTATATGGTGAAATTGGACCGTTCTATCTGGTGAAATTGGACCGTTCTATCTGGTGAAATTGGACCGTTCTATCTGGTGAAATTGGACCGTTCTATCTGATGAAATTGGACTGTTCTATATGGTGAAATTGGACCGTTCTATCTGGTGAAATTGGATCGTCCTATCTGGTGAAATTGGACTGTTCTATCTGGTGAAATTGGACTGTTCTATCTGGTGAAATTGGACCGTTCTATCTGGTGAAATTGGACCGTTCTATCTGGTGAAATTGGACCGTTCTATCTGGTGAAATTGGATCGTCCTATCTGGTGAAATTGGACCGTTCTATCTGGTGAAATTGGACTGTCCTATATGGTGAAATTGGACCGTTCTATCTGGTGAAATTGGACCGTTCTATCTGGTGAAATTGGACCGTTCTATCTGGTGAAATTGGACCATCCTATATGGTGAAATTGGACCATCCTATCTGGTGAAATTGGACCGTTCTATCTGGTGAAATTGGACCGTTCTATCTGGTGAAATTGGACTGTTCTATCTGGTGAAATTGGACTGTTCTATCTGGTGAAATTGGACCGTTCTATCTGGTGAAATTGGACTGTTCTATCTGGTGAAATTGGACCATCCTATCTGGTGAAATTGGATCGTCCTATCTGGTGAAATTGGACCGTTCTATCTGGTGAAATTGGACCATCCTATATGGTGAAATTGGACCATCCTATCTGGTGAAATTGGACCGTTCTATCTGGTGAAATTGGACCGTTCTATCTGGTGAAATTGGACTGTTCTATCTGGTGAAATTGGACTGTTCTATCTGGTGAAATTGGACCGTTCTATCTGGTGAAATTGGACCATTCTATCTGGTGAAATTGGACCGTCCTATCTGGTGAAATTGGACCGTTCTATCTGGTGAAATTGGACTGTTCTATCTGGTGAAATTGGACCATCCTATCTGGTGAAATTGGACCATTCTATCTGGTGAAATTGGACTGTTTTATCTGGTGAAATTGGACCATCCTATCTGGTGAAATTGGACCGTTCTATCTGGTGAAATTGGACCATCCTATCTGGTGAAATTGGACCGTTCTATCTGGTGAAATTGGACCGTTCTATCTGGTGAAATTGGACCATCCTATCTGGTGAAATTGGACCGTTCTATCTGGTGAAATTGGACTGTTCTATCTGGTGAAATTGGACCGTTCTATCTGGTGAAATTGGACCATCCTATCTGGTGAAATTGGACCGTTCTATCTGGTGAAATTGGACTGTTCTATCTGATGAAATTGGACCGTCCTATCTGGTGAAATTGGACTGTTCTATCTGGTGAAATTGGACCGTTCTATCTGGTGAAATTGGACCGTTCTATCTGGTGAAATTGGACCATCCTATCTGGTGAAATTGGACCATCCTATCTGGTGAAATTGGACCGTTCTATCTGGTGAAATTGGACCGTTCTATCTGGTGAAATTGGACCATCCTATCTGGTGAAATTGGACTGTCCTATCTGGTGAAATTGGACTGTTCTATCTGGTGAAATTGGACCATCCTATATGGTGAAATTGGACCGTTCTATCTGGTGAAATTGGACTGTTCTATCTGGTGAAATTGGACCATCCTATCTGGTGAAATTGGACCATCCTATCTGGTGAAATTGGACCGTTCTATCTGGTGAAATTGGACCGTTCTATCTGGTGAAATTGGACCATCCTATCTGGTGAAATTGGACCATCCTATCTGGAGAAATTGGACCGTTCTATCTGGTGAAATTGGACTGTTCTATCTGGTGAAATTGGACCATCCTATATGGTGAAATTGGACCGTTCTATCTGGTGAAATTGGACCGTTCTATCTGGTGAAATTGGACCATCCTATATGGTGAAATTGGACCATCCTATCTGGTGAAATTGGACCGTTCTATCTGGTGAAATTGGACCGTTCTATCTGGTGAAATTGGACCGTTCTATCTGGTGAAATTGGACCATCCTATATGGTGAAATTGGACCATCCTATCTGGTGAAATTGGACCGTTCTATCTGGTGAAATTGGACCGTTCTATATGGTGAAATTGGATTGTTCTATATGGTGAAATTGGACTGTTCTATCTGGTGAAATTGGACCATCCTATATGGTGAAATTGGACCATCCTATCTGGTGAAATTGGACCGTTCTATCTGGTGAAATTGGACCGTTCTATCTGGTGAAATTGGACCGTTCTATCTGGTGAAATTGGACCATCCTATATGGTGAAATTGGACCATCCTATCTGGTGAAATTGGACCGTTCTATCTGGTGAAATTGGACCGTTCTATATGGTGAAATTGGATTGTTCTATATGGTGAAATTGGACTGTTCTATCTGGTGAAATTGGACCGTTCTATCTGGTGAAATTGGACCGTTCTATCTGGTGAAATTGGACCCTTCTATCTGGTGAAATTGGACCGTTCTATCTGGTGAAATTGGACCGTTCTATCTGGTGAAATTGGACCGTTCTATCTGGTGAAATTGGACCATTCTATCTGGTGAAATTGGACCATCCTATATGGTGAAATTGGACCATCCTATCTGGTGAAATTGGACCATCCTATCTGGTGAAATTGGACCGTTCTATCTGGTGAAATTGGACTGTTCTATCTAATGAAATTGGACCGTTCTATCTGGTGAAATTGGACTGTTCTATCTGGTGAAATTGGACCATCCTATCTGGTGAAATTGGACCGTTCTATCTGGTGAAATTGGACTGTTCTATCTGGTGAAATTGGACCGTTCTATCTGGTGAAATTGGACTGTTCTATCTGGTGAAATTGGACCATCCTATCTGGTGAAATTGGATCGTCCTATCTGGTGAAATTGGACCGTTCTATCTGGTGAAATTGGACCATCCTATATGGTGAAATTGGACCATCCTATCTGGTGAAATTGGACCGTTCTATCTGGTGAAATTGGACCGTTCTATCTGGTGAAATTGGACTGTTCTATCTGGTGAAATTGGACTGTTCTATCTGGTGAAATTGGACCGTTCTATCTGGTGAAATTGGACCATTCTATCTGGTGAAATTGGACCGTCCTATCTGGTGAAATTGGACCGTTCTATCTGGTGAAATTGGACTGTTCTATCTGGTGAAATTGGACCATCCTATCTGGTGAAATTGGACCATTCTATCTGGTGAAATTGGACTGTTTTATCTGGTGAAATTGGACCATCCTATCTGGTGAAATTGGACCGTTCTATCTGGTGAAATTGGACCATCCTATCTGGTGAAATTGGACCGTTCTATCTGGTGAAATTGGACCGTTCTATCTGGTGAAATTGGACCATCCTATCTGGTGAAATTGGACCGTTCTATCTGGTGAAATTGGACTGTTCTATCTGGTGAAATTGGACCGTTCTATCTGGTGAAATTGGACCATCCTATCTGGTGAAATTGGACCGTTCTATCTGGTGAAATTGGACTGTTCTATCTGATGAAATTGGACCGTCCTATCTGGTGAAATTGGACTGTTCTATCTGGTGAAATTGGACCGTTCTATCTGGTGAAATTGGACCGTTCTATCTGGTGAAATTGGACCATCCTATCTGGTGAAATTGGACCATCCTATCTGGTGAAATTGGACCGTTCTATCTGGTGAAATTGGACCGTTCTATCTGGTGAAATTGGACCATCCTATCTGGTGAAATTGGACCGTCCTATCTGGTGAAATTGGACTGTTCTATCTGGTGAAATTGGACCATCCTATATGGTGAAATTGGACCGTTCTATCTGGTGAAATTGGACTGTTCTATCTGGTGAAATTGGACCATCCTATCTGGTGAAATTGGACCATCCTATCTGGTGAAATTGGACCGTTCTATCTGGTGAAATTGGACCGTTCTATCTGGTGAAATTGGACCATCCTATCTGGTGAAATTGGACCATCCTATCTGGAGAAATTGGACCGTTCTATCTGGTGAAATTGGACTGTTCTATCTGGTGAAATTGGACCATCCTATATGGTGAAATTGGACCGTTCTATCTGGTGAAATTGGACCGTTCTATCTGGTGAAATTGGACCATCCTATATGGTGAAATTGGACCATCCTATCTGGTGAAATTGGACCGTTCTATCTGGTGAAATTGGACCGTTCTATCTGGTGAAATTGGACCGTTCTATCTGGTGAAATTGGACCATCCTATATGGTGAAATTGGACCATCCTATCTGGTGAAATTGGACCGTTCTATCTGGTGAAATTGGACCGTTCTATATGGTGAAATTGGATTGTTCTATATGGTGAAATTGGACTGTTCTATCTGGTGAAATTGGACCATCCTATATGGTGAAATTGGACCATCCTATCTGGTGAAATTGGACCGTTCTATCTGGTGAAATTGGACCGTTCTATCTGGTGAAATTGGACCGTTCTATCTGGTGAAATTGGACCATCCTATATGGTGAAATTGGACCATCCTATCTGGTGAAATTGGACCGTTCTATCTGGTGAAATTGGACCGTTCTATATGGTGAAATTGGATTGTTCTATATGGTGAAATTGGACTGTTCTATCTGGTGAAATTGGACCGTTCTATCTGGTGAAATTGGACCGTTCTATCTGGTGAAATTGGACCCTTCTATCTGGTGAAATTGGACCGTTCTATCTGGTGAAATTGGACCGTTCTATCTGGTGAAATTGGACCGTTCTATCTGGTGAAATTGGACCATTCTATCTGGTGAAATTGGACCATCCTATATGGTGAAATTGGACCATCCTATCTGGTGAAATTGGACCATCCTATCTGGTGAAATTGGACCGTTCTATCTGGTGAAATTGGACTGTTCTATCTAATGAAATTGGACCGTTCTATCTGGTGAAATTGGACTGTTCTATCTGGTGAAATTGGACCATCCTATCTGGTGAAATTGGACCGTTCTATCTGGTGAAATTGGACCGTTCTATCTGATGAAATTGGACCGTTCTATCTGGTGAAATTGGACTGTTCTATCTGGTGAAATTGGACCATCCTATCTGGTGAAATTGGACCGTTCTATCTGGTGAAATTGGACCGTTCTATCTGGTGAAATTGGACCGTTCTATCTGGTGAAATTGGACCATCCTATCTGGTGAAATTGGACCATCCTATCTGGTGAAATTGGACCATCCTATCTGGTGAAATTGGACCGTTCTATCTGGTGAAATTGGACCATTCTATCTGGTGAAATTGGACCATCCTATCTGGTGAAATTGGACCATCCTATCTGGTGAAATTGGACCGTTCTATCTGGTGAAATTGGACCGTTCTATCTGGTGAAATTGGACCGTTCTATCTGGTGAAATTGGACCATCCTATATGGTGAAATTGGACCATCCTATCTGGTGAAATTGGACCATCCTATCTGGTGAAATTGGACCCTTCTATCTGGTGAAATTGGACCGTTCTATCTGGTGAAATTGGACCCTTCTATCTGGTGAAATTGGACCGTTCTATCTGGTGAAATTGGACCGTTCTATCTGGTGAAATTGGACCGTTCTATCTGGTGAAATTGGACCGTTCTATCTGGTGAAATTGGACCATCCTATCTGGTGAAATTGGACCATCCTATCTGGTGAAATTGGACCATCCTATCTGGTGAAATTGGACCGTTCTATCTGGTGAAATTGGACCGTTCTATCTGGTGAAATTGGACCATCCTATCTGGTGAAATTGGACCATCCTATCTGGTGAAATTGGACCGTTCTATCTGGTGAAATTGGACCGTTCTATATGGTGAAATTGGACCGTTCTATCTGGTGAAATTGGACCGTTCTATCTGGTGAAATTGGACCGTTCTATCTGGTGAAATTGGACCGTTCTATCTGATGAAATTGGACTGTTCTATATGGTGAAATTGGACCGTTCTATCTGGTGAAATTGGATCGTCCTATCTGGTGAAATTGGACTGTTCTATCTGGTGAAATTGGACTGTTCTATCTGGTGAAATTGGACCGTTCTATCTGGTGAAATTGGACCGTTCTATCTGGTGAAATTGGACCGTTCTATCTGGTGAAATTGGATCGTCCTATCTGGTGAAATTGGACCGTTCTATCTGGTGAAATTGGACTGTCCTATATGGTGAAATTGGACCATCCTATCTGGTGAAATTGGACCGTTCTATCTGGTGAAATTGGACCGTTCTATCTGGTGAAATTGGACCATCCTATATGGTGAAATTGGACCATCCTATCTGGTGAAATTGGACCGTTCTATCTGGTGAAATTGGACCGTTCTATCTGGTGAAATTGGACTGTTCTATCTGGTGAAATTGGACTGTTCTATCTGGTGAAATTGGACCGTTCTATCTGGTGAAATTGGACTGTTCTATCTGGTGAAATTGGACCATCCTATCTGGTGAAATTGGATCGTCCTATCTGGTGAAATTGGACCGTTCTATCTGGTGAAATTGGACCATCCTATATGGTGAAATTGGACCATCCTATCTGGTGAAATTGGACCGTTCTATCTGGTGAAATTGGACCGTTCTATCTGGTGAAATTGGACTGTTCTATCTGGTGAAATTGGACTGTTCTATCTGGTGAAATTGGACCGTTCTATCTGGTGAAATTGGACCATTCTATCTGGTGAAATTGGACCGTCCTATCTGGTGAAATTGGACCGTTCTATCTGGTGAAATTGGACTGTTCTATCTGGTGAAATTGGACCATCCTATCTGGTGAAATTGGACCATTCTATCTGGTGAAATTGGACTGTTTTATCTGGTGAAATTGGACCATCCTATCTGGTGAAATTGGACCGTTCTATCTGGTGAAATTGGACCGTTCTATCTGGTGAAATTGGACTGTTCTATCTGGTGAAATTGGACCGTTCTATCTGGTGAAATTGGACCATCCTATCTGGTGAAATTGGACCGTTCTATCTGGTGAAATTGGACTGTTCTATCTGGTGAAATTGGACCGTCCTATCTGGTGAAATTGGACTGTTCTATCTGGTGAAATTGGACCATCCTATATGGTGAAATTGGACCGTTCTATCTGGTGAAATTGGACTGTTCTATCCGGTGAAATTGGACCATCCTATCTGGTGAAATTGGACCATCCTATCTGGTGAAATTGGACCGTTCTATCTGGTGAAATTGGACCGTTCTATCTGGTGAAATTGGACCATCCTATCTGGTGAAATTGGACCATCCTATCTGGAGAAATTGGACCGTTCTATCTGGTGAAATTGGACTGTTCTATCTGGTGAAATTGGACCATCCTATATGGTGAAATTGGACCGTTCTATCTGGTGAAATTGGACCGTTCTATCTGGTGAAATTGGACCATCCTATATGGTGAAATTGGACCATCCTATCTGGTGAAATTGGACCGTTCTATCTGGTGAAATTGGACCGTTCTATCTGGTGAAATTGGACCGTTCTATCTGGTGAAATTGGACCATCCTATATGGTGAAATTGGACCATCCTATCTGGTGAAATTGGACCGTTCTATCTGGTGAAATTGGACCGTTCTATATGGTGAAATTGGATTGTTCTATATGGTGAAATTGGACTGTTCTATCTGGTGAAATTGGACCGTTCTATCTGGTGAAATTGGACCGTTCTATCTGGTGAAATTGGACCGTTCTATATGGTGAAATTGGACTGTTCTATCTGGTGAAATTGGACTGTTCTATATGGTGAAATTGGACCGTTCTATATGGTGAAATTGGACCGTTCTATCTGGTGAAATTGGACCGTTCTATCTGGTGAAATTGGACCGTTCTATCTGGTGAAATTGGACCGTTCTATATGGTGAAATTGGACTGTTCTATCTGGTGAAATTGGACTGTTCTATATGGTGAAATTGGACCGTTCTATATGGTGAAATTGGACCGTTCTATCTGGTGAAATTGGACCGTTCTATCTGGTGAAATTGGACCGTTCTATCTGGTGAAATTGGACCGTTCTATCTGGTGAAATTGGACCGTTCTATATGGTGAAATTGGACTGTTCTATCTGGTGAAATTGGACCGTTCTATCTGGTGAAATTGGACTGTTCTATATGGTGAAATTGGACTGTTCTATATGGTGAAATTGGACCGTTCTATATGGTGAAATTGGACCGTTCTATCTGGTGAAATTGGACCGTTCTATCTGGTGAAATTGGACCGTTCTATCTGGTGAAATTGGACTGTTCTATCTGGTGAAATTGGACCATCCTATATGGTGAAATTGGACCGTTCTATCTGGTGAAATTGGACCGTTCTATCTGGTGAAATTGGACCATCCTATATGGTGAAATTGGACCATCCTATCTGGTGAAATTGGACCGTTCTATCTGGTGAAATTGGACCGTTCTATCTGGTGAAATTGGACCGTTCTATCTGGTGAAATTGGACCATCCTATATGGTGAAATTGGACCATCCTATCTGGTGAAATTGGACCGTTCTATCTGGTGAAATTGGACCGTTCTATATGGTGAAATTGGACTGTTCTATATGGTGAAATTGGACTGTTCTATCTGGTGAAATTGGACCGTTCTATCTGGTGAAATTGGACCGTTCTATCTGGTGAAATTGGACCGTTCTATATGGTGAAATTGGACTGTTCTATCTGGTGAAATTGGACTGTTCTATATGGTGAAATTGGACCGTTCTATATGGTGAAATTGGACCGTTCTATCTGGTGAAATTGGACCGTTCTATCTGGTGAAATTGGACCGTTCTATCTGGTGAAATTGGACCGTTCTATATGGTGAAATTGGACTGTTCTATCTGGTGAAATTGGACTGTTCTATATGGTGAAATTGGACCGTTCTATATGGTGAAATTGGACCGTTCTATCTGGTGAAATTGGACCGTTCTATCTGGTGAAATTGGACCGTTCTATCTGGTGAAATTGGACCGTTCTATCTGGTGAAATTGGACCGTTCTATATGGTGAAATTGGACTGTTCTATCTGGTGAAATTGGACCGTTCTATCTGGTGAAATTGGACTGTTCTATATGGTGAAATTGGACTGTTCTATATGGTGAAATTGGACCGTTCTATATGGTGAAATTGGACCGTTCTATCTGGTGAAATTGGACCGTTCTATCTGGTGAAATTGGACCGTTCTATATGGTGAAATTGGACCGTTCTATCTGGTGAAATTGGACCGTTCTATCTGGTGAAATTGGACCGTCCTATCTGGTGAAATTGGACTGTTCTATCTGGTGAAATTGGACCGTTCTATCTGGTGAAATTGGACCGTTCTATCTGGTGAAATTGGACTGTTCTATCTGGTGAAATTGGACCGTTCTATCTGGTGAAATTGGACTGTTCTATCTGGTGAAATTGGACCGTTCTATCTGGTGAAATTGGACCGTTCTATATGGTGAAATTGGACTGTTCTATCTGGTGAAATTGGACCGTTCTATCTGGTGAAATTGGACCATCCTATCTGGTGAAATTGGACCGTTCTATCTGGTGAAATTGGACCGTTCTATCTGGTGAAATTGGACCATCCTATCTGGTGAAATTGGACCGTTCTATCTGGTGAAATTGGACCGTTCTATCTGGTGAAATTGGACCATCCTATCTGGTGAAATTGGACCGTCCTATCTGGTGAAATTGGACCATCCTATCTGGTGAAATTGGACCGTTCTATCTGGTGAAATTGGACCGTTCTATATGGTGAAATTGGACTGTTCTATATGGTGAAATTGGACCATCCTATCTGGTGAAATTGGACCGTTCTATCTGGTGAAATTGGACTGTTCTATATGGTGAAATTGGACCATCCTATCTGGTGAAATTGGACCGTTCTATCTGGTGAAATTGGACCGTTCTATATGGTGAAATTGGACTGTTCTATCTGGTGAAATTGGACCGTTCTATATGGTGAAATTGGACTGTTCTATCTGGTGAAATTGGACCGTTCTATCTGGTGAAATTGGACTGTTCTATCTGGTGAAATTGGACCGTTCTATCTAGTGAAATTGGACCGTTCTATCTGGTGAAATTGGACCGTTCTATCTGGTGAAATTGGACCGTTCTATCTGGTGAAATTGGACCGTTCTATCTGGTGAAATTGGACCGTTCTATCTGGTGAAATTGGACCGTTCTATATGGTGAAATTGGACTGTTCTATCTGGTGAAATTGGACCATCCTATCTGGTGAAATTGGACCGTTCTATCTGGTGAAATTGGACTGTTCTATCTGGTGAAATTGGACCATCCTATCTGGTGAAATTGGACCGTTCTATCTGGTGAAATTGGACCGTTCTATATGGTGAAATTGGACTGTTCTATATGGTGAAATTGGACCGTTCTATCTGGTGAAATTGGACCATCCTATCTGGTGAAATTGGACCGTTCTATCTGGTGAAATTGGACTGTTCTATCTGGTGAAATTGGACCGTTCTATCTAGTGAAATTGGACCGTTCTATCTAGTGAAATTGGACTGTTCTATCTGGTGAAATTGGACCGTTCTATCTGGTGAAATTGGACTGTTCTATCTGGTGAAATTGGACCGTTCTATCTGGTGAAATTGGACTGTTCTATCTGGTGAAATTGGACCATTCTATATGGTGAAATTGGACCGTTCTATCTGGTGAAATTGGACCGTTCTATCTGGTGAAATTGGACCGTTCTATCTGATGAAATTGGACCATCCTATATGGTGAAATTGGACCGTTCTATCTGGTGAAATTGGACCGTTCTATCTGATGAAATTGGACCATCCTATCTGGTGAAATTGGACCGTTCTATCTGGTGAAATTGGACCATCCTATATGGTGAAATTGGACCATCCTATCTGGTGAAATTGGACCATCCTATCTGGTGAAATTGGACCCTTCTATCTGGTGAAATTGGACCGTTCTATCTGGTGAAATTGGACCCTTCTATCTGGTGAAATTGGACCGTTCTATCTGGTGAAATTGGACCGTTCTATCTGGTGAAATTGGACCGTTCTATCTGGTGAAATTGGACCATCCTATATGGTGAAATTGGACCATCCTATCTGGTGAAATTGGACCATCCTATCTGGTGAAATTGGACCGTTCTATCTGGTGAAATTGGACTGTTCTATCTAATGAAATTGGACCGTTCTATCTGGTGAAATTGGACTGTTCTATCTGGTGAAATTGGACCATCCTATCTGGTGAAATTGGACCGTTCTATCTGGTGAAATTGGACCGTTCTATCTGATGAAATTGGACCGTTCTATCTGGTGAAATTGGACTGTTCTATCTGGTGAAATTGGACCATCCTATCTGGTGAAATTGGACCGTTCTATCTGGTGAAATTGGACCGTTCTATCTGGTGAAATTGGACCGTTCTATCTGGTGAAATTGGACCATCCTATCTGGTGAAATTGGACCATCCTATCTGGTGAAATTGGACCATCCTATCTGGTGAAATTGGACCGTTCTATCTGGTGAAATTGGACCATTCTATCTGGTGAAATTGGACCATCCTATCTGGTGAAATTGGACCATCCTATCTGGTGAAATTGGACCGTTCTATCTGGTGAAATTGGACCGTTCTATCTGGTGAAATTGGACCGTTCTATCTGGTGAAATTGGACCATCCTATATGGTGAAATTGGACCATCCTATCTGGTGAAATTGGACCATCCTATCTGGTGAAATTGGACCGTTCTATATGGTGAAATTGGACTGTTCTATCTGGTGAAATTGGACTGTTCTATATGGTGAAATTGGACCGTTCTATATGGTGAAATTGGACCGTTCTATCTGGTGAAATTGGACCGTTCTATCTGGTGAAATTGGACCGTTCTATCTGGTGAAATTGGACCGTTCTATCTGGTGAAATTGGACCGTTCTATATGTTGAAATTGGACTGTTCTATCTGGTGAAATTGGACCGTTCTATCTGGTGAAATTGGACTGTTCTATATGGTGAAATTGGACTGTTCTATATGGTGAAATTGGACCGTTCTATATGGTGAAATTGGACCGTTCTATCTGGTGAAATTGGACCGTTCTATCTGGTGAAATTGGACCGTTCTATCTGGTGAAATTGGACTGTTCTATCTGGTGAAATTGGACCATCCTATATGGTGAAATTGGACCGTTCTATCTGGTGAAATTGGACCGTTCTATCTGGTGAAATTGGACCATCCTATATGGTGAAATTGGACCATCCTATCTGGTGAAATTGGACCGTTCTATCTGGTGAAATTGGACCGTTCTATCTGGTGAAATTGGACCGTTCTATCTGGTGAAATTGGACCATCCTATATGGTGAAATTGGACCATCCTATCTGGTGAAATTGGACCGTTCTATCTGGTGAAATTGGACCGTTCTATATGGTGAAATTGGACTGTTCTATATGGTGAAATTGGAATGTTCTATCTGGTGAAATTGGACCGTTCTATCTGGTGAAATTGGACCGTTCTATCTGGTGAAATTGGACCGTTCTATATGGTGAAATTGGACTGTTCTATCTGGTGAAATTGGACTGTTCTATATGGTGAAATTGGACCGTTCTATATGGTGAAATTGGACCGTTCTATCTGGTGAAATTGGACCGTTCTATCTGGTGAAATTGGACCGTTCTATCTGGTGAAATTGGACCGTTCTATCTGGTGAAATTGGACCGTTCTATATGGTGAAATTGGACTGTTCTATCTGGTGAAATTGGACTGTTCTATATGGTGAAATTGGACCGTTCTATATGGTGAAATTGGACCGTTCTATCTGGTGAAATTGGACCGTTCTATCTGGTGAAATTGGACCGTCCTATCTGGTGAAATTGGACCGTTCTATCTGGTGAAATTGGACCGTTCTATATGGTGAAATTGGACTGTTCTATCTGGTGAAATTGGACCGTTCTATATGGTGAAATTGGACTGTTCTATATGGTGAAATTGGACTGTTCTATATGGTGAAATTGGACCGTTCTATATGGTGAAATTGGACCGTTCTATCTGGTGAAATTGGACCGTTCTATCTGGTGAAATTGGACCGTTCTATATGGTGAAATTGGACCGTTCTATCTGGTGAAATTGGACCGTTCTATCTGGTGAAATTGGACCGTCCTATCTGGTGAAATTGGACTGTTCTATCTGGTGAAATTGGACCGTTCTATCTGGTGAAATTGGACCGTTCTATCTGGTGAAATTGGACTGTTCTATCTGGTGAAATTGGACCGTTCTATCTGGTGAAATTGGACTGTTCTATCTGGTGAAATTGGACCGTTCTATCTGGTGAAATTGGACCGTTCTATATGGTGAAATTGGACTGTTCTATCTGGTGAAATTGGACCGTTCTATCTGGTGAAATTGGACCATCCTATCTGGTGAAATTGGACCGTTCTATCTGGTGAAATTGGACCGTTCTATCTGGTGAAATTGGACCATCCTATCTGGTGAAATTGGACCGTTCTATCTGGTGAAATTGGACCGTTCTATCTGGTGAAATTGGACCATCCTATCTGGTGAAATTGGACCGTCCTATCTGGTGAAATTGGACCATCCTATCTGGTGAAATTGGACCGTTCTATCTGGTGAAATTGGACCGTTCTATATGGTGAAATTGGACTGTTCTATATGGTGAAATTGGACCATCCTATCTGGTGAAATTGGACCGTTCTATCTGGTGAAATTGGACTGTTCTATATGGTGAAATTGGACCATCCTATCTGGTGAAATTGGACCGTTCTATCTGGTGAAATTGGACCGTTCTATATGGTGAAATTGGACTGTTCTATCTGGTGAAATTGGACCGTTCTATATGGTGAAATTGGACTGTTCTATCTGGTGAAATTGGACCGTTCTATCTGGTGAAATTGGACTGTTCTATCTGGTGAAATTGGACCGTTCTATCTAGTGAAATTGGACCGTTCTATCTGGTGAAATTGGACCGTTCTATCTGGTGAAATTGGACCGTTCTATCTGGTGAAATTGGACCGTTCTATCTGGTGAAATTGGACCGTTCTATCTGGTGAAATTGGACCGTTCTATATGGTGAAATTGGACTGTTCTATCTGGTGAAATTGGACCATCCTATCTGGTGAAATTGGACCGTTCTATCTGGTGAAATTGGACTGTTCTATCTGGTGAAATTGGACCATCCTATCTGGTGAAATTGGACCGTTCTATCTGGTGAAATTGGACCGTTCTATATGGTGAAATTGGACTGTTCTATATGGTGAAATTGGACCGTTCTATCTGGTGAAATTGGACCATCCTATCTGGTGAAATTGGACCGTTCTATCTGGTGAAATTGGACTGTTCTATCTGGTGAAATTGGACCGTTCTATCTAGTGAAATTGGACCGTTCTATCTAGTGAAATTGGACTGTTCTATCTGGTGAAATTGGACCGTTCTATCTGGTGAAATTGGACTGTTCTATCTGGTGAAATTGGACCGTTCTATCTGGTGAAATTGGACTGTTCTATCTGGTGAAATTGGACCGTTCTATATGGTGAAATTGGACCGTTCTATCTGGTGAAATTGGACCGTTCTATCTGGTGAAATTGGACCGTTCTATCTGATGAAATTGGACCATCCTATATGGTGAAATTGGACCGTTCTATCTGGTGAAATTGGACCGTTCTATCTGATGAAATTGGACCATCCTATCTGGTGAAATTGGACCGTTCTATCTGGTGAAATTGGACCATCCTATATGGTGAAATTGGACCATCCTATCTGGTGAAATTGGACCATCCTATCTGGTGAAATTGGACCCTTCTATCTGGTGAAATTGGACCGTTCTATCTGGTGAAATTGGACCCTTCTATCTGGTGAAATTGGACCGTTCTATCTGGTGAAATTGGACCGTTCTATCTGGTGAAATTGGACCGTTCTATCTGGTGAAATTGGACCGTTCTATCTGGTGAAATTGGACCATCCTATATGGTGAAATTGGACCATCCTATCTGGTGAAATTGGACCATCCTATCTGGTGAAATTGGACCGTTCTATCTGGTGAAATTGGACTGTTCTATCTAATGAAATTGGACCGTTCTATCTGGTGAAATTGGACTGTTCTATCTGGTGAAATTGGACCATCCTATCTGGTGAAATTGGACCGTTCTATCTGGTGAAATTGGACCGTTCTATCTGATGAAATTGGACCGTTCTATCTGGTGAAATTGGACTGTTCTATCTGGTGAAATTGGACCATCCTATCTGGTGAAATTGGACCGTTCTATCTGGTGAAATTGGACCGTTCTATCTGGTGGAATTGGACCGTTCTATCTGGTGAAATTGGACCATCCTATCTGGTGAAATTGGACCATCCTATCTGGTGAAATTGGACCATCCTATCTGGTGAAATTGGACCGTTCTATCTGGTGAAATTGGACCATTCTATCTGGTGAAATTGGACCATCCTATCTGGTGAAATTGGACCATCCTATCTGGTGAAATTGGACCGTTCTATCTGGTGAAATTGGACCGTTCTATCTGGTGAAATTGGACCGTTCTATCTGGTGAAATTGGACCATCCTATATGGTGAAATTGGACCATCCTATCTGGTGAAATTGGACCATCCTATCTGGTGAAATTGGACCGTTCTATCTGGTGAAATTGGACCGTTCTATCTGGTGAAATTGGACCATCCTATCTGGTGAAATTGGACCATCCTATCTGGTGAAATTGGACCGTTCTATCTGGTGAAATTGGACCGTTCTATCTGGTGAAATTGGACCGTTCTATCTGGTGAAATTGGACCATCCTATCTGGTGAAATTGGACCATCCTATCTGGTGAAATTGGACCATCCTATCTGGTGAAATTGGACCGTTCTATCTGGTGAAATTGGACCGTTCTATCTGGTGAAATTGGACCGTTCTATCTGGTGAAATTGGACCGTTCTATCTGGTGAAATTGGACCATCCTATCTGGTGAAATTGGACCATCCTATCTGGTGAAATTGGACCATCCTATCTGGTGAAATTGGACCGTTCTATCTGGTGAAATTGGACCGTTCTATCTGGTGAAATTGGACCATCCTATCTGGTGAAATTGGACCATCCTATCTGGTGAAATTGGACCGTTCTATCTGGTGAAATTGGACCGTTCTATATGGTGAAATTGGACCGTTCTATCTGGTGAAATTGGACCGTTCTATCTGGTGAAATTGGACCGTTCTATCTGGTGAAATTGGACCGTTCTATCTGATGAAATTGGACTGTTCTATATGGTGAAATTGGACCGTTCTATCTGGTGAAATTGGATCGTCCTATCTGGTGAAATTGGACTGTTCTATCTGGTGAAATTGGACTGTTCTATCTGGTGAAATTGGACCATCCTATCTGGTGAAATTGGACCATCCTATCTGGTGAAATTGGACCGTTCTATCTGGTGAAATTGGACCGTTCTATCTGGTGAAATTGGACCGTTCTATCTGGTGAAATTGGACCATCCTATATGGTGAAATTGGACCATCCTATCTGGTGAAATTGGACCATCCTATCTGGTGAAATTGGACCGTTCTATCTGGTGAAATTGGACCGTTCTATCTGGTGAAATTGGACTGTTCTATCTGGTGAAATTGGACCGTTCTATCTGGTGAAATTGGACTGTTCTATCTGGTGAAATTGGACCGTTCTATATGGTGAAATTGGACCGTTCTATCTGGTGAAATTGGACCGTTCTATCTGGTGAAATTGGACCGTTCTATCTGATGAAATTGGACCATCCTATATGGTGAAATTGGACCGTTCTATCTGGTGAAATTGGACCGTTCTATCTGATGAAATTGGACCATCCTATCTGGTGAAATTGGACCGTTCTATCTGGTGAAATTGGACCATCCTATATGGTGAAATTGGACCATCCTATCTGGTGAAATTGGACCATCCTATCTGGTGAAATTGGACCCTTCTATCTGGTGAAATTGGACCGTTCTATCTGGTGAAATTGGACCCTTCTATCTGGTGAAATTGGACCGTTCTATCTGGTGAAATTGGACCGTTCTATCTGGTGAAATTGGACCGTTCTATCTGGTGAAATTGGACCGTTCTATCTGGTGAAATTGGACCATCCTATATGGTGAAATTGGACCATCCTATCTGGTGAAATTGGACCATCCTATCTGGTGAAATTGGACCGTTCTATCTGGTGAAATTGGACTGTTCTATCTAATGAAATTGGACCGTTCTATCTGGTGAAATTGGACTGTTCTATCTGGTGAAATTGGACCATCCTATCTGGTGAAATTGGACCGTTCTATCTGGTGAAATTGGACCGTTCTATCTGATGAAATTGGACCGTTCTATCTGGTGAAATTGGACTGTTCTATCTGGTGAAATTGGACCATCCTATCTGGTGAAATTGGACCGTTCTATCTGGTGAAATTGGACCGTTCTATCTGGTGGAATTGGACCGTTCTATCTGGTGAAATTGGACCATCCTATCTGGTGAAATTGGACCATCCTATCTGGTGAAATTGGACCATCCTATCTGGTGAAATTGGACCGTTCTATCTGGTGAAATTGGACCATTCTATCTGGTGAAATTGGACCATCCTATCTGGTGAAATTGGACCATCCTATCTGGTGAAATTGGACCGTTCTATCTGGTGAAATTGGACCGTTCTATCTGGTGAAATTGGACCGTTCTATCTGGTGAAATTGGACCATCCTATATGGTGAAATTGGACCATCCTATCTGGTGAAATTGGACCATCCTATCTGGTGAAATTGGACCGTTCTATCTGGTGAAATTGGACCGTTCTATCTGGTGAAATTGGACCATCCTATCTGGTGAAATTGGACCATCCTATCTGGTGAAATTGGACCGTTCTATCTGGTGAAATTGGACCGTTCTATCTGGTGAAATTGGACCGTTCTATCTGGTGAAATTGGACCATCCTATCTGGTGAAATTGGACCATCCTATCTGGTGAAATTGGACCATCCTATCTGGTGAAATTGGACCGTTCTATCTGGTGAAATTGGACCGTTCTATCTGGTGAAATTGGACCGTTCTATCTGGTGAAATTGGACCGTTCTATCTGGTGAAATTGGACCATCCTATCTGGTGAAATTGGACCATCCTATCTGGTGAAATTGGACCATCCTATCTGGTGAAATTGGACCGTTCTATCTGGTGAAATTGGACCGTTCTATCTGGTGAAATTGGACCATCCTATCTGGTGAAATTGGACCATCCTATCTGGTGAAATTGGACCGTTCTATCTGGTGAAATTGGACCGTTCTATATGGTGAAATTGGACCGTTCTATCTGGTGAAATTGGACCGTTCTATCTGGTGAAATTGGACCGTTCTATCTGGTGAAATTGGACCGTTCTATCTGATGAAATTGGACTGTTCTATATGGTGAAATTGGACCGTTCTATCTGGTGAAATTGGATCGTCCTATCTGGTGAAATTGGACTGTTCTATCTGGTGAAATTGGACTGTTCTATCTGGTGAAATTGGACCGTTCTATCTGGTGGAATTGGACCGTTCTATCTGGTGAAATTGGACCGTTCTATCTGGTGAAATTGGACCGTTCTATCTGGTGAAATTGGACTGTTCTATCTGGTGAAATTGGACCGTTCTATATGGTGAAATTGGACCGTTCTATCTGGTGAAATTGGACCGTTCTATCTGGTGAAATTGGACCGTTCTATCTGGTGAAATTGGACCGTTCTATCTGGTGAAATTGGACCGTTCTATCTGGTGAAATTGGACCGTTCTATCTGGTGAAATTGGACCATCCTATCTGGTGAAATTGGACCATCCTATCTGGTGAAATTGGACCATCCTATCTGGTGAAATTGGACCGTTCTATCTGGTGAAATTGGACCGTTCTATCTGGTGAAATTGGACCGTTCTATCTGGTGAAATTGGACCATCCTATCTGGTGAAATTGGACCGTTCTATCTGGTGAAATTGGACCGTTCTATATGGTGAAATTGGACCGTTCTATCTGGTGAAATTGGACCGTTCTATCTGGTGAAATTGGACCGTTCTATCTGGTGAAATTGGACCGTTCTATCTGGTGAAATTGGACTGTTCTATATGGTGAAATTGGACCGTTCTATCTGGTGAAATTGGATCGTCCTATCTGGTGAAATTGGACTGTTCTATCTGGTGAAATTGGACTGTTCTATCTGGTGAAATTGGACCGTTCTATCTGGTGGAATTGGACCGTTCTATCTGGTGAAATTGGACCGTTCTATCTGGTGAAATTGGACCGTTCTATCTGGTGAAATTGGACTGTTCTATCTGGTGAAATTGGACCGTTCTATATGGTGAAATTGGACCGTTCTATCTGGTGAAATTGGACCGTTCTATCTGGTGAAATTGGACCGTTCTATCTGATGAAATTGGACCATCCTATATGGTGAAATTGGACCGTTCTATCTGGTGAAATTGGACCGTTCTATCTGATGAAATTGGACCATCCTATCTGGTGAAATTGGACCGTTCTATCTGGTGAAATTGGACCATCCTATATGGTGAAATTGGACCATCCTATCTGGTGAAATTGGACCATCCTATCTGGTGAAATTGGACCCTTCTATCTGGTGAAATTGGACCGTTCTATCTGGTGAAATTGGACCCTTCTATCTGGTGAAATTGGACCGTTCTATCTGGTGAAATTGGACCGTTCTATCTGGTGAAATTGGACCGTTCTATCTGGTGAAATTGGACCGTTCTATCTGGTGAAATTGGACCATCCTATATGGTGAAATTGGACCATCCTATCTGGTGAAATTGGACCATCCTATCTGGTGAAATTGGACCGTTCTATCTGGTGAAATTGGACTGTTCTATCTAATGAAATTGGACCGTTCTATCTGGTGAAATTGGACTGTTCTATCTGGTGAAATTGGACCATCCTATCTGGTGAAATTGGACCGTTCTATCTGGTGAAATTGGACCGTTCTATCTGATGAAATTGGACCGTTCTATCTGGTGAAATTGGACTGTTCTATCTGGTGAAATTGGACCATCCTATCTGGTGAAATTGGACCGTTCTATCTGGTGAAATTGGACCGTTCTATCTGGTGGAATTGGACCGTTCTATCTGGTGAAATTGGACCATCCTATCTGGTGAAATTGGACCATCCTATCTGGTGAAATTGGACCATCCTATCTGGTGAAATTGGACCGTTCTATCTGGTGAAATTGGACCATTCTATCTGGTGAAATTGGACCATCCTATCTGGTGAAATTGGACCATCCTATCTGGTGAAATTGGACCGTTCTATCTGGTGAAATTGGACCGTTCTATCTGGTGAAATTGGACCGTTCTATCTGGTGAAATTGGACCATCCTATATGGTGAAATTGGACCATCCTATCTGGTGAAATTGGACCATCCTATCTGGTGAAATTGGACCGTTCTATCTGGTGAAATTGGACCGTTCTATCTGGTGAAATTGGACCATCCTATCTGGTGAAATTGGACCATCCTATCTGGTGAAATTGGACCGTTCTATCTGGTGAAATTGGACCGTTCTATCTGGTGAAATTGGACCGTTCTATCTGGTGAAATTGGACCATCCTATCTGGTGAAATTGGACCATCCTATCTGGTGAAATTGGACCATCCTATCTGGTGAAATTGGACCGTTCTATCTGGTGAAATTGGACCGTTCTATCTGGTGAAATTGGACCGTTCTATCTGGTGAAATTGGACCGTTCTATCTGGTGAAATTGGACCATCCTATCTGGTGAAATTGGACCATCCTATCTGGTGAAATTGGACCATCCTATCTGGTGAAATTGGACCGTTCTATCTGGTGAAATTGGACCGTTCTATCTGGTGAAATTGGACCATCCTATCTGGTGAAATTGGACCATCCTATCTGGTGAAATTGGACCGTTCTATCTGGTGAAATTGGACCGTTCTATATGGTGAAATTGGACCGTTCTATCTGGTGAAATTGGACCGTTCTATCTGGTGAAATTGGACCGTTCTATCTGGTGAAATTGGACCGTTCTATCTGATGAAATTGGACTGTTCTATATGGTGAAATTGGACCGTTCTATCTGGTGAAATTGGATCGTCCTATCTGGTGAAATTGGACTGTTCTATCTGGTGAAATTGGACTGTTCTATCTGGTGAAATTGGACCGTTCTATCTGGTGGAATTGGACCGTTCTATCTGGTGAAATTGGACCGTTCTATCTGGTGAAATTGGATCGTCCTATCTGGTGAAATTGGACCGTTCTATCTGGTGAAATTGGACTGTCCTATCTGGTGAAATTGGACCGTTCTATCTGGTGAAATTGGACCATCCTATCTGGTGAAATTGGATCGTCCTATCTGGTGAAATTGGACCGTTCTATCTGGTGAAATTGGACTGTTCTATCTGGTGAAATTGGACCATCCTATATGGTGAAATTGGACCGTTCTATCTGGTGAAATTGGACCGTTCTATCTGGTGAAATTGGACCATCCTATATGGTAAAATTGGACCATCCTATCTGGTGAAATTGGACCATCCTATCTGGTGAAATTGGACCGTTCTATCTGGTGAAATTGGACCGTTCTATCTGGTGAAATTGGACCGTCCTATCTGGTGAAATTGGACCGTCCTATCTGGTGAAATTGGACCGTTCTATCTGGTGAAATTGGACCATCCTATCTGGTGAAATTGGACCATCCTATCTGGTGAAATTGGACCATCCTATCTGGTGAAATTGGACCGTTCTATCTGGTGAAATTGGACCGTTCTATCTGGTGAAATTGGACCGTTCTATCTGGTGAAATTGGACCGTTCTATCTGGTGAAATTGGACCATCCTATCTGGTGAAATTGGACCATCCTATCTGGTGAAATTGGACCATCCTATCTGGTGAAATTGGACCGTCCTATCTGGTGAAATTGGACCGTTCTATCTGGTGAAATTGGACCATTCTATCTGGTGAAATTGGACCATCCTATCTGGTGAAATTGGACCATCCTATCTGGTGAAATTGGACCATCCTATCTGGTGAAATTGGACCGTTCTATCTGGTGAAATTGGACCGTCCTATCTGGTGAAATTGGACCGTTCTATCTGGTGAAATTGGACCGTCCTATCTGGTGAAATTGGACCGTTCTATCTGGTGAAATTGGACCGTCCTATCTGGTGAAATTGGACCGTTCTATCTGGTGAAATTGGACCGTTCTATCTGGTGAAATTGGACCATCCTATCTGGTGAAATTGGACCGTTCTATCTGGTGAAATTGGACCATCCTATCTGGTGAAATTGGACCGTTCTATATGGTGAAATTGGACCATCCTATCTGGTGAAATTGGACCATCCTATCTGGTGAAATTGGACCGTTCTATATGGTGAAATTGGACCGTTCTATCTGGTGAAATTGGACCGTTCTATCTGGTGAAATTGGACTGTTCTATATGGTGAAATTGGACCATCCTATCTGGTGAAATTGGACCGTTCTATCTGGTGAAATTGGACCGTTCTATCTGGTGAAATTGGACCATCCTATCTGGTGAAATTGGACCGTTCTATCTGGTGAAATTGGACCATCCTATCTGGTGAAATTGGACCATCCTATCTGGTGAAATTGGACCATTCTTTCTGGTGAAATTGGACCATTCTATCTAGAGGTCCATGTCTGGATTACTTTTTCTTCAGGGTCATCTCATTGATATTCCGTGTTGGGAGCATACTCCAAATACCTACTATTGCCAACAAGAGTACATGGTTGTCCATTCCCAAGAGACCCACCATACTTTGAAATATTCTCCAACTCCATCCCATAACTATATTACTGACTACAGGGATAAGACAGATTTATAAAAGGTGTTAATCGAAGTAACAAACAGGGTGGTGGCGGTCTGCACAACGCATCACCGGGGGTAAACGACCTGCCCTCCAGGACACCTACACCACCCGATGTCACAGGAAGGCAGAAAATATCATCAAGGACAACAACCACCAGAGCCACTGCCTGTTCACCCCGCTATCATCCAGAAGGCGAGGTCAGTACAGGTGCATCAAAGCAGGGACCGAGAGACTGAAAAACAGCTTCTATTTCAAGGCCATCAGACTGTTAAATAGCCATCACTTACACGTTAGAGGCTGGTGCCCTATATACATAGACTTGAAATCACTGGCCACTTTAATAATGTTTACATATTTTGCATTACTCATCTCATATGTATATACTGTATTCTATCCTATTACTCATCTCATGTGTATATACTGTATTCTATACTATTCTACTGTATCTTAGTCGATGCCACTCTGACATTGCTCGTCCAAATATTTCTGTATTCTTACTTCCATTCCTTTACTTAGATTTGTGTGTATTGTTGTGAAATTGTTAGATATTACTTGTTAGATATTACTGCACTGTTGGAGCTAGAAACACAAGCATTTCGCTACACCCGCAATTACATCAGCTAAACACGTGTATGTGACCAATTACATCAGCTAAACACGTGTATGTGACCAATTACATCAGCTAAACACGTGTATGTGACCAATTACATCAGCTAAACACGTGTATGTGACCAATTACATCAGCTGAACACGTGTATGTGACCAATTACATCAGCTAAACACGTGTATGTGACCAATTACATCAGCTAAACACGTGTATGTGACCAATTACATCAGCTGAACACGTGTATGTGACCAATTACATCAGCTAAACACGTGTATGTGACCAATTACATCAGCTAAACACGTGTATGTGACCAATAACATCTGCTAAACACGTGTATGTGACCAATTACATCAGCTAAACACGTGTATGTGACCAATTACATCAGCTAAACACGTGTATGTGACCAATTACATCAGCTGAACACGTGTATGTGACCAATTACATCAGCTAAACACGTGTATGTGACCAATTACATCAGCTAAACACGTGTATGTGACCAATTATATCAGCTAAACACGTGTATGTGACCAATTACATCAGCTAAACACGTGTATGTGACCAATTACATCAGCTGAACACGTGTATGTGACCAATTATATCAGCTAAACACGTGTATGTGACCAATTATATCAGCTGAACACGTGTATGTGACCAATTACATCAGCTAAACACGTGTATGTGACCAATTACATCAGCTAAACACGTGTATGTGACCAATTACATCAGCTAAACACGTGTATGTGACCAATTACATCAGCTAAACACGTGTATGTGACCAATTACATCAGCTGAACATGTGTATGTGACCAATTATATCAGCTAAACACGTGTATGTGACCAATTACATCAGCTAAACACGTGTATGTGACCAATTACATCAGCTAAACACGTGTATGTGACCAATTACATCAGCTAAACACGTGTATGTGACCAATTACATCAGCTAAACACGTGTATGTGACCAATTACATCAGCTAAACACGTGTATGTGACCAATTACATCAGCTGAACACGTGTATGTGACCAATTACATCAGCTAAACACGTGTATGTGACCAATTACATCAGCTAAACACGTGTATGTGACCAATTACATCAGCTAAACACGTGTATGTGACCAATTACATCAGCTGAACACGTGTATGTGACCAATTACATCAGCTAAACACGTGTATGTGACCAATTACATCAGCTAAACACGTGTATGTGACCAATTATATCAGCTAAACACGTGTATGTGACCAATTACATCAGCTAAACACGTGTATGTGACCAATTACATCAGCTGAACACGTGTATGTGACCAATTATATCAGCTAAACACGTGTATGTGACCAATTATATCAGCTGAACACGTGTATGTGACCAATTACATCAGCTAAACACGTGTATGTGACCAATTACATCAGCTAAACACGTGTATGTGACCAATTACATCAGCTAAACACGTGTATGTGACCAATTACATCAGCTAAACACGTGTATGTGACCAATTACATCAGCTGAACATGTGTATGTGACCAATTATATCAGCTAAACACGTGTATGTGACCAATTACATCAGCTAAACACGTGTATGTGACCAATTACATCAGCTGAACACGTGTATGTGACCAATTATATCAGCTAAACACGTGTATGTGACCAATTATATCAGCTGAACACGTGTATGTGACCAATTACATCAGCTAAACACGTGTATGTGACCAATTACATCAGCTAAACACGTGTATGTGACCAATTACATCAGCTAAACACGTGTATGTGACCAATTACATCAGCTAAACACGTGTATGTGACCAATTACATCAGCTGAACATGTGTATGTGACCAATTATATCAGCTAAACACGTGTATGTGACCAATTACATCAGCTGAACACGTGTATGTGACCAATTACATCAGCTAAACACGTGTATGTGACCAATTACATCAGCTGAACACGTGTATGTGACCAATTACATCAGCTGAACACGTGTATGTGACCAATTACATCAGCGAAAACACGTGTATGTGACAAATACATATTGATTTGATTTGAGATACAGTATAGCAAATTATAGCAAATTACGTCACATGTGAACCCAAAAACCAAATACAAAGAATCCCATTGAAAGTACAATTCTACTAGTTTGGGCCGCTTGAGTGAATACTAACCTTCTCAACCCATTTTACTCCCAGCCCTAAACTTCAGTCCAGCCCTTCCATCTCAATCCACAACAGGCAGCTAACATAACCTCACACTCTGTCAATGACACTCCGATTCACTTCTACACGGGGGGGGGGGGGGGGTGATATTTATGCCTCTAACTTTCTCACTCATCATTATTCATGATTCATTCAGGATTATCTGTAATCATGGTAGCGTCCACATTAATGTAGAAGTGTTTAGAAACATATTCTATTGTTATTTACAATAAAAGTGACTCCAAAATGACACAATACATTATTTACCATTCATTTCTATTGGACACAAAATAATCTGAAACACAACCAAAACAAACAGCAAATGCATCCAACAAATTCGTAGAGTCACAAGCTCGATGTAGTCATTGCGTGCTACAAATATGGTACCTAGTACTTAACTTTCTGCTATGTTAATACACAAATAAGTGAATTTGTCCCAATACTTTTGGTCCCCTAAAATGGGGGGGGGGCTATGTATACAATAGTGATTGTACCATTTAAAATCTAAAGTGCTGGAGTACAAAGCCCCCCGGCAAAAATAATTCACTGTCCGAATAATGTTGGAGCGTCAACTCAGAAATGTTATAGAACAAACCCAGCGACCACCTGTGAAACATAATATTTATCTCTGAGTAAAAGCCGCTCTCATAAACACACTATTTCTCTCTCACACTCAAACTCCCTCTTTCGCCCAATCTCTATCTCTCCCTCCCCCAAAAGCAGGAACTCATTTAATAGAACATATAGCCTGGCCTGGATCAGCTAGCTGGCATACACGATGTGTGCCTTTCCCAATACAACTTTTTCATCTATCTCAATATTTCTGTCATTCCCCCTAATCTCTCACTCACTTTCTCACACTCAGTCACTCTCCATCACGCCTTCCCTCCTTCCTTCGCTTCCTCCATCCCTCTTTCATTTAGTTTCATAATTGTGTTTCTCTCACTGTTTCCTCCCCTCTCTGCAGCTGTGTTGACTGTCCACATCACAGGACAACCATTATCGTTGGAGAAACATTCACATTTCACGTCAAGGTGCTACGTTTTACTGGGAGATTCTGAGAACGTTTTACTGGGAGGTTCTGAGAACATTTTACTGGGAGGTCCTGAGAAGGTTTTACTGGGAGGTTCTGAGAAGGTTTTACTGGGAGGTTCTGAGAACGTTTTACTGGGAGGTCCTGAGAACGTTTTACTGGGAGGTCCTGAGAACGTTTTACTGGGAGGTTCTGAGAACGTTTTACTGGGAGGTCCTGAGAACGTTTTACTGGGAGGTTCTGAGAACGTTTTACTGGGAGGTTCTGAGAACATTTTACTGGGAGGTTCTGAGAAGGTTTTACTGGGAGGTTCTGAGAACGTTTTACTGGGAGGTCCTGAGAACGTTTTACTGGGAGGTTCTGAGAACGTTTTACTGGGAGGTTCTGAGAACGTTTTACTGGGAGGTTCTGAGAACGTTTTACTGGGAGGTTCTGAGAACGTTTTACTGGGAGGTTCTGAGAACGTTTTACTGGGAGGTTCTGAGAAGGTTTTACTGGGAGGTTCTGAGAACGTTTTACTGGGAGGTTCTGAGAAGGTTTTACTGGGAGGTTCTGAGAACGTTTTACTGGGAGGTTCTGAGAACGTTTTACTGGGAGGTCCTGAGAATGTTTTACTGGGAGGTCCTGAGAACGTTTTACTGGGAGGTTCTGAGAACGTTTTACTGGGAGGTTCTGAGAACATTTTACTGGGAGGTCCTGAGAAGGTTTTACTGGGAGGTTCTGAGAACGTTTTACTGGGAGGTTCTGAGAACATTTTACTGGGAGGTTCTGAGAAGGTTTTACTGGGAGGTTCTGAGAACGTTTTACTGGGAGGTCCTGAGAACGTTTTACTGGGAGGTTCTGAGAACGTTTTACTGGGAGGTTCTGAGAACGTTTTACTGGGAGGTTCTGAGAACGTTTTACTGGGAGGTTCTGAGAACGTTTTACTGGGAGGTTCTGAGAACGTTTTACTGGGAGGTTCTGAGAAGGTTTTACTGGGAGGTACTGAGAACGTTTTACTGGGAGGTTCTGAGAAGGTTTTACTGGGAGGTTCTGAGAACGTTTTACTGGGAGGTTCTGAGAACGTTTTACTGGGAGGTCCTGAGAATGTTTTACTGGGAGGTCCTGAGAACGTTTTACTGGGAGGTTCTGAGAACGTTTTACTGGGAGGTTCTGAAAACGTTTTACTGGGAGGTTCTGAGAACGTTTTACTGGGAGGTTCTGAGAACGTTTTACTGGGAGGTTCTGAGAACGTTTTTCTGGAAGATTTATTGCAGAAATTATAGCACATCAAGGTTTCCTCTAGACATTCTCATTTGGGACAGTTTACTCTCCTTTTCTACCGCCTCTCACCAGAGATAAACACTAACCCATTGCCCCGGAGCAGGAAACATGATCAGTCAGGCAGGTGGAATCTGCTCAGTTGTTCCCCAAATGGGTTACTTACGTTTTCAACTTTCAAAGTTTATTTGCCACGTGCACATGATACAACAGGTGTAAAACAGTACAGTGAAACGCTTACTTGTGAGCTCTTTCCCACAATGCAGTGATATTAACAATAATATAGATAATATAACATTTTTAAAAACACTAGAAATATGAGAATGCAGGTATATACAGGTCAGAGTCAGTACCTTATTCAATGTCCAGGGGTACTGGAGTGGTTGTATATACAGGTCAGTACCTTATTCAATGTCCAGGGTTTCTGGAGTGGGTGTATATACAGGTCAGTACCTTATTCAATGTCCAGGGGTACTGGAGTGGTTGTATATACAGGTCAGTACCAGTACCTTATTCAATGTCCAGGGGTTCTGGAGTGGTTGTATATACAGGTCATTACCTTATTCAATGTCCAGGGGTACTGGAGTGGTTGTATATACAGGTCAATACCTTATTCAATGTCCAGGGGTACTGGAGTGGTTGTATATACAGGTCAGTACCAGTACCCTATTCAGTGTACAGGGGTACTGGAGTGGTTGTATATACAGGTCAGTACCTTATTCAATGTCCAGGGGTACTGGAGTGGTTGTATATACAGGTCAGTACCTTATTCAATGTCCAGGGGTACTGGAGTGGTTGTATATACAGGTCAGTACCTTATTCAATGTCCAGGGGTACTGGAGTGGTTGTATATACAGGTCAGTACCAGTACCTTATTCAGTGTACAGGGGTACTGGAGTGGTTGTATATACAGGTCAGTACCAGTACCCTATTCAGTGTACAGGGGTACTGGAGTGGTTGTATATACAGGTCAGTACCAGTACCCTATTCAGTGTACAGGGGTACTGGAGTGGTTGTATATACAGGTCAGTACCAGTACCCTATTCAGTGTACAGGGGTACTGGAGTGGTTGTATATACAGGTCAGTACCTTATTCAGTGTACAGGGGTTCTGGAGTGGTTGTATATACAGGTCAGTACCAGTACCCTATTCAGTGTACAGGGGTACTGGAGTGGTTGTATATACAGGTCAGTACCAGTACCCTATTCAGTGTACAGGGGTACTGGAGTGGTTGTATATACAGGTCAGTACCAGTACCCTATTCAGTGTCCAGGGGTACTGGAGTGGTTGTATATACAGGTCAGTACCAGTACCCTATTCAGTGTCCAGGGGTACTGGAGTGGTTGTATATACAGGTCAGTACCAGTACCCTATTCAGTGTCCAGGGGTACTGGAGTGGTTGTATATACAGGTCAGTACCAGTACCCTATTCAGTGTCCAGGGGTACTGGAGTGGTTGTATATACAGGTCAGTACCAGTACCCTATTCAGTGTCCAGGGGTACTGGAGTGGTTGTATATACAGGTCAGTACCAGTACCCTATTCAGTGTCCAGGGGTACTGGAGTGGTTGTATATACAGGTCAGTACCTTATTCAGTGTCCAGGGGTACTGGAGTGGTTGTATATACAGGTCAGTACCAGTACCCTATTCAGTGTCCAGGGGTACTGGAGTGGTTGTATATACAGGTCAGTACCCTATTCAGTGTCCAGGGGTACTGGAGTGGTTGTATATACAGGTCAGTACCTTATTCAATGTGCAGGGGTACTGGAGTGGTTGTATATACAGGTCAGTACCCTATTCAGTGTCCAGGGGTACTGGAGTGGTTGTATATACAGGTCAGTACCTTATTCAGTGTCCAGGGGTACTGGAGTGGTTGTATATACAGGTCAGTACCTTATTCAGTGTCCAGGGGTACTGGAGTGGTTGTATATACAGGTCAGTACCAGTACCCTAATCAGTGTCCAGGGGTTCTGGAGTGGTTGTATATACAGGTCAGTACCAGAACCCTATTCAGTGTCCAGGGGTACTGGAGTGGTTGTATATACAGGTCAGTACCCTATTCAGTGTCCAGGGGTACTGGAGTGGTTGTATATACAGGTCAGTACCAGTACCCTATTCAGTGTCCAGGGGTTCTGGAGTGGTTGTATATACAGGTCAGTACCCTATTCAGTGTCCAGGGGTACTGGAGTGGTTGTATATACAGGTCAGTACCAGTACCCTATTCAGTGTCCAGGGGTACTGGAGTGGTTGTATATACAGGTCAGTACCAGTACCCTATTCAGTGTCCAGGGGTACTGGAGTGGTTGTATATACAGGTCAGTACCAGTACCCTATTCAGTGTCCAGGGGTACTGGAGTGGTTGTATATACAGGTCAGTACCAGTACCCTATTCAGTGTCCAGGGGTACTGGAGTGGTTGTATATACAGGTCAGTACCAGTACCCTATTCAGTGTCCAGGGGTACTGGAGTGGTTGTATATACAGGTCAGTACCAGTACCCTATTCAGTGTCCAGGGGTACTGGAGTGGTTGTATATACAGGTCAGTACCAGTACCCTATTCAGTGTCCAGGGGTACTGGTGTGGTTGTATATACAGGTCAGTACCAGTACCCTATTCAGTGTCCAGGGGTACTGGAGTGGTTGTATATACAGGTCAGTACCAGTACCCTATTCAGTGTCCAGGGGTACTGGAGTGGTTGTATATACAGGTCAGTACCAGTACCCTATTCAGTGTCCAGGGGTACTGGAGTGGTTGTATATACAGGTCAGTACCAGTACCCTATTCAGTGTCCAGGGGTACTGGAGTGGTTGAGGTTTAAACGTCATCTCTCGTGGTCAGACTAAAATAAACCTAAATGGTCATGTAAATATGTCAACGGGACGTGTGAGATAACAGGCGGCATTAGTTAAGGTGCTTTGGACAAATGACCATTTCACAGGTGTTACCCAGACGTGTGAGATAACAGGCAGCGTTAGTTAATGTGCTTTGGACAAATGACCATTTCACAGGTGTTACCCAGACGTGTGAGATAACAGGCAGCGTTAGTTAATGTGCTTTGGACAAATGACCATTTCACAGGTGTTACCCAGCTCGCATATTTTGGTTCCTTTGAAGTTGTTGAAATGGATGTTTTTTGGTTTCACATTGGTTGTCGAAATTAAGCCTAATTTTTCCTGACTGGTAAAACGTAAAGTTTTTTATACGTTCTGAGAACAGAAGAAAAAATGTCACCTGTTCTGGGAACATTTATTTTTAGGCAACTGGGAGGTTCTGAGAACGTTTTACTGGGAGGTCCTGAGAACGTTTTACTGGGAGGTTCTGAAAACGTTTTACTGGGAGGTTCTGAGAACGTTTTACTGGAAGGTTCTGAGAACGTTTTACTGGGAGGTTCTGAGAACGTTTTACTGGGAGGTTCTGAAAACGTTTTACTGGGAGGTCCTGAGAACGTTTTACTGGAGGGTTCTGAGAACGTTTTACTGGGAGGTTCTGAGAACGTTTTACTGGGAGGTTCTGAGAACGTTTTACTGGAAGGTTCTGAGAACGTTTTACTGGGAGGTTCTGAGAACGTTTTACTGGGAGGTTCTGAGAACGTTTTACTGGGAGGTCCTGAGAATGTTTTACTGGGAGGTCCTGAGAACGTTTTACTGGGAGGTTCTGAGAACGTTTTACTGGGAGGTTCTGAGAACGTTTTACTGGGAGGTTCTGAGAACGTTTTACTGGGAGGTTCTGAGAACGTTTTACTGGGAGGTTCTGAGAACGTTTTTCTGGAATATTTATTGCAGAAATTATAGGTTATTTGGAGATTTCTGAATAACTTCTTAAAACTTTCACTGAACGTTTCAATAAGACTTTTAATAACACTGCTTGCTTATTTGGGTACACATGGAAATTAATTTCCTTAGGCATCAATCGTGGAAACACATGTATTTTTTATTGTGACACGTCATCAGTGAGATTCAAACCTAGAATTGTCACACCCTGATCGGTTTCACCTGTCTTTATGCTTGTCTTTACCACCCTCCAGGTGTCACCCATCTTCCCCATTATCCCCTGGGGATTTATACCTGTGTTCTCTGTTTGTCTGTTGCCAGTCCATCTTGTCAGGTCTTTCCAGCGTTCTTTCCCATCTTCTCAAGTATCTGTTTCCTAGTTACCCCGGTTCTGACCATTCTGCCTGCCCTGACCCCGAGCCTGCCTGCCGTTCTGTACCTGCCCGACTCTGACCCGATTACAAACCTCTGCCTGCCCTGACCCCGAGCCTGCCTGCCGTTCTTTACCTTTCTGACTCTGCCCTGGATTACAGACCTCTACCTGCCCTTGACCTATCGTCTGTCTGCCCCCTGTTTGGGTTAATAAACATCTGTGATTCTAGCTGTCTGCATCTGGGTCTTATCCTGAGTTCTGATAATAATCTTCTATTATTTTTTTGATGATGATTATAGTTACAGTCTTGTCCCATCGCACCAATGTGTCGGAGGAAACACCGTACAGCTGGCAACCGAAGTCAACATGCATGCGCCCGGCCCGCCAGAAGGAGTCGTTAGTGCATGATGGGACAAGGACATCCCAGCCGGCCAAACACTCCACTAACCCAAACGACGCTGGGCCAATTGTGAGCCGCCTCATGGGTCTCCCGGTCGCGGCCGGCTATGACACAGCCTGGGATCGAACCCGGGTCTAGTAACGCCTCTCGCACTGCACTGCGCCACTCGGAAGGCCTAATCTTGTGTTATTTATCCATGTCGTTAGTCCACTGCACCACCAGGATGGAGCTAGCATGACACGCAAAACTGTTCATTTGAGTCTATTCAAACAGACCCATTTAAATGGAAACAGGCACTCATTAAGATCAGGTGTGGCCAATTAGTGGGCGCGGCCAACACACCTGAACACACTTAAGACAGAAGATAGAGTTTTGTTGATGCTGAGAACGGAATGTATTTGTTTCTAAATAGCATTCTTAGAACGTTCCCTGAACATTATTAAAGTTCTTGTGGTTTTTATGGAAAGTTTTCTTGATGTTTTTGGAACAATTTGAGAACTTGACTTGAAATAAGAACCACGGGGAAACCTGTAGGAAACGTTATGCGGAAGAACTGACATTCTCACAGAAGAACGTTGTTTCTTAACGTTCTCAGAACTATTTGAGAACATTCCCAATGTCAAACCAGTTGTAGAACGTTCCTGGAACATTACCCAAAATTTGTAATGTAACCACATTTGAACGTTTAGGAAATGTTCTGTTAAAGTAATGAAATTCCAAGTAAATAACGTATTTTTTTGTCAAGTCCGTTAAATGTGCTGAAAATGTTCCAAAGCCAAGAAACTAACCTGCACCATTCCCCCGAACGTTGTGGGAAGGTTGTATGCAAAACAATCACAGGACAACCACAGCTTTACCAAGCTCTAAGAAAACATATGGTTCTCAGAACGTTATGCGCTAGCTGGGTAGCATCTTTTAAATTTTGGAAGGGGAGCGGACACTTGGCCCGTAACTTGCAATGAGAGACGGTGGAGCTCTTCATTCCTGTTCCTCAACCCTCGTTTCTATCTCTTCTCTTTAACAAAAAATATAACTCGAACTCTTACGTATTCAGAAGACCGAGGTGGGTCTTCCCGGGACATCGCTCGTATTTATTTTTGATCCCGAACAAACTCCCCAGTCCCTAACATGATGCTGCCACCACAATACTTAAAAATACAAAAGGGATCAACAGCATTGCATTCACGCCACATTACAGGCCTGTATGACAAAGAGAAAAGAAGGAGGGCTGTGTTAAACCGCTTCAGATCATCCATTATGTAACAAGGCCATTAACTAATACTGCAAGACAACACTGCAAATACATTTACCTGTCTTTTTTTAAGTAATACATGTATCTGTCTTTTCCAGTGTTGTGGTGGTATCATCATCATGTTATAGGTATTCAAACAGGAGAAGAAGAAACATGTATATATTGCACAACAACAAAAAATTACTGTCAATGACTACGGATTTAAAGAAAGGGTGTCTCTGCTCTTTTCTTTCCCTGGGATGAGGCAGAATAGCTCACTGGTAACCGAGTGGGTGGCCAAGCACTGCCGTAGAGACCATACATCAGGTCATTGACGTGTTTCAGGAACTGTAAAGACAGAGATGAATCGTCATGAACCATGACCTAAGGTCTTCACTAAGTTAGACTTAGCCTAGCAAGTACATTGACTGTGTTGCCCCTCAGCAATCTGGCAGTCTGGCAGACATACGGAGAGAGATAGAGAGAGAAATGGATCGTATTGTCAAATACAAGGATCGCTGATGAATCATGAAACACTTCACATCAAGAATTAGGCTAGCTAACAATGTCCCACACAACACACAATCAATGTTACCTATATGTGTATTCATTAACTCTCTCTCACTCTCTCACTCTCTCTCTCTCTATCTATCTCTCACACACACACACACACACACACACACACACACACACACACACACACACACACACACACACACACACACACACACACACACACACACACACACACACACACACACACACACACACACACACACACACACACGCGCACACACACACACACACACACACACACACACACACACACACACACACACACACACACACACACACACACACACACACACACACACACACACACACACACACACACACACAGCTCACAGCTCACAGCTAGCATGACACAGTGTTGACATTACTAAAGTTATTGTGATCGTCTCTCTCTGTCTCTCCCACTCTCACTTTCACTCAAACACACACATTTCCTGTCTTTAACTAAACATACATCAACATGTCAAAACATCAGCTAGCTATTTTTAGCTACAACAGGTAAAAATGGAAACTGACCATGTCCATGGAAGATTTGCCAGAGAGTAAATGTTAGCTAGCTAAAATTGGAGGATTTGCCAGAGAGTAAATATTAGCTAGCTAAAATTGGAGGATTTGCCAGAGAGTAAATATTAGCTAGCTAAAATAGGAGGATTTGCCAGAGAGTAAATATTAGCTAGCTAAAATTGGAGGATTTGCCAGAGAGTAAATATTAGCTAGCTACAATTGGAGGATTTGCCAGAGAGTAAATGTTAGCTAGCTACAATTGGAGGATTTGCCAGAGAGTAAATGTTAGCTAGCTAAAATTGGAGGATTTGCCAGAGAGTAAAAGGAAGCTAGCTAAAATTGGAGGATTTGCCAGAGAGTAAATATTAGCTAGCTAAAATAGGAGGATTTGCCAGAGAGTAAATATTAGCTAGCTAAAATTGGAGGATTTGCCAGAGAGTAAATGTTAGCTAGCTAAAATTGGAGGATTTGCCAGAGAGTAAATATTAGCTAGCTACAATTGGAGGATTTGCCAGAGAGTAAATATTAGCTAGCTACAATTGGAGGATTTGCCAGAGAGTAAATGTTAGCTAGCTAAAATTGGAGGATTTGCCAGAGAGTAAATGTAAGCTAGCTAAAATTGGAGGATTTGCCAGAGAGTAAATATTAGCTAGCTAAAATAGGAGGATTTGCCAGAGAGTAAATATTAGCTAGCTAAAATTGGAGGATTTGCCAGAGAGTAAATATTAGCTAGCTAAAATTGGAGGAATTGCCAGAGAGTAAATGTTAGCTAGCTAAAATAGGAGGATTTGCCAGAGAGTAAATATTAGCTAGCTAAAATTGGAGGATTTGCCAGAGAGTAAATGTAAGCTAGCTAAAATTGGAGGATTTGCCAGAGAGTAAATGTTAGCTAGCTACAATTTTCCAGCTAAATTCTGCTAATGTTAGCTAGCTAACAAATTTTTCCTTGACGTTCTTCTCGCCAACAAACCAACGCTTTACTTATCAAAGTCAAACAAGAACGCAGAAGAACAGGGATTACCACTTAGCAGTCAAATCTTCTTTTGTTTTTGGTGAACATTTCGAGAAACTGTCGTTGTTTTCCAGCTGTGTTGTTGTGTATCCTACTGGGCGCTCTGTTCCAACTGCCGTATGGAATGTTGACCGCTCTGTCCCAACTGCCGTATGGAACGTTGACCGCTCTGTCCCAACTGCCGTATGGAACGTTGACCGCTCTGTCCCAACTGCCGTATGGAATGTTGACCGCTCTGTCCCAACTGCCGTATGGAATGTTGACCGCTCTGTCCCAACTGCCGTATGGAATGTTGACCGCTCTGTCCCAACTGCCGTATGGAATGTTGACCGCTCTGTCCCAACTGCCGTATGGAATGTTGACCGCTCTGTCCCAACATCCGTATGGAATGTTGACCGCTCTGTCCCAACTGCCGTATTGAACGTTGACCGCTCTGTCCCAACTGCAGTATGGAATGTTGATCGCTCTGTCCCAACTGCCGTATGGAATGTTGACCGCTCTGTTCCAACTGCCGTAGGGAATGTTGACCGATGGGCTTGAGCAAGCAGGTTGTGAGGACAGGTCAGCTCAGTGAGGACAGGACAGGACATAAAAACAGAACTAGGGACTGCCACTGTGTCTGGCTCAGTGTGCTGTGAAGCATGCAGGACTACTAGGGCTGAAGGGGTTTTAAGGTTAGGGGAACCACAGGGAATGTGTTTGAGCATGTGAACCGGTTGGGTAGCAGACCTAAAGGGAATCCTAGATCCCTGGATCCACCAAAGGCCCACAGGGCATTGGTGGGATTGTCACCATATCCACATTAACTCTGGAGGAGATTAGCACCACGGTCTCAGAGGAGAGGAGCTGGCATAGTCCTCTCTCTAAGCTTCATGACGACTACTCAGAGAGAGGTGAGGTGCAGGAACAGAGAGAGGGAGAGAAATAGGGAGGGAGAGGGAGATTAGGTAACATGCTTTATCTAAAGTGCCCCCCACCCGCTCCCTACTGAAACGAACACTATCCTGCGCTGAGCCAAGGCAAACTAACAAACCCCTCCCCATCCTCCTCAAACTCACCAATCCAAAAAAACGAGATGAGAACCACCTCTGGGCAGGTCACGGGGGCAGCTAGCCTGGACAGATGGGACCCCCCCCCCTCCACCCAACAAAAACCTTTCCTTTCACAACCCCTGTCTGTCAGTCAGTCTGACTGGACAAACCACCACCACCGACTCCCACCACCATCAGAATGGAAATGAGCGTATAATTTGGGCCGGTCCTTTGACGAGAGATCTCCAGTCTCCAGAGGGTTAAGAGTTCGGTCAATTAACCCTTATTACAGAAAGAAAGGGCGTTTAAATTAGATGGGTAACCTGAGAAGCCTACAGGGCTGCAGGAGAAGAATGTCTGAAGGCTTTAAAGGAGAGGAGACAAAGAGGAATCCTCCTATAGGCTACCATTAACCTTCAACCTCACTGACAGGAAATTGCAAACAATGTACTTTTTGTGGTACACTTCCTTCTAGCTTTTGAACTCTATTCATTTACATGCAATGCTGGGATATAATGTATATAATATAAGATATTGAGCAAAACCAACATGTTTGGTTAGATTTTTAAGATACGAGATATTTTCCATGCTTCCTCACTTTACTGAGTTGGTAGGACCAAGTCTTCTCTCAATCAAACAATGACAGACAGCAGCGATCATCACTCATCTTCAGCTTACAATCCTCCCAATTATTTTATTTAACCTTTATTTAACGAGGCAAGTCAGTTAAGAACAAATTCTTATTTACAATGACGGCCTACCACAAACTCAATGTTCAACTTTCAATGCTCCCTCCACTCCAGCTTCGAATGCTCCCTCCACTCCAGCTTCCAATTTTCCCTCCACTCCAGCTTTCAATGCTCCCTCCACTCCAGCTTCCAATTTTCCCTCCACTCCAGCTTTCAATGCTCCCTCCACTCCAGCTTCCAATGCTCCCTCCACTCCAGCTTCCAATTTTCCCTCCACTCCAGCTTTCAATGCTCCCTCCACTCCAGCTTCCAATGCTCCCTCCACTCCAGCTTCCAATGCTCCCTCACCTCCAGCTTCCAATTTTCCCTCCACTCCAGCTTTCAATGCTCCCTCCACTCCAGCTTTCAATGCTCCCTCCACTCCAGCTTCCAATGCTCCCTCCACTCCAGCTTCCAATGCTCCCTCCACTCCAGCTTCCAATGCTCCCTCCACTCCAGCTTCCAATGCTCCCTCCACCCCAGCTTTCAATGCTCCCTCCACTCCAGCTTTCAATGCTCCCTCCACTCCAGCTTTCAATGCTCCCTCCACTCCAGCTTTCAATGCTCCCTCCACTCCAGCTGCCAATGTTCCCTCCACTCCAGCTTCCAATGCTCCCTCCACTACAATGCTCCCTCCCTCCACTGCTCCCTCCACTCCAGCTTCCAATCCTCCCTCCACTCCAGCTTGATTAGATTAGATAGACTTGATCTTGATAGACTGTGATCCTGGAGGGCTCCACTGTGTATTGATCCCACTAGACTGTAGTCCTGGAGGGCTTCACTGTGTATTGATCCCACTAGACTGTAGTCCTGGAGGGCTCCACTGTGTATTGATCCCACTAGACTGTAGTCCTGGAGGGCTCCACTGTGTATTGATCCCACTAGACTGTAAAGGACTTTATTGAAGATAAAAGGAGTCTAAAAGGACTTTATTGAAGATAAGAAGAGTCTAACAGGACTTTATTGAAGATAAAAGGAACCTAAAAGGCTTGACAAACAACACTCATCATAGGACACATTGGTTCTTTAGACATGATCAGTATTCCACATCACAAATAATGTGCCAGAAACTGGGAATTTCTCCAAGTTTATTTTCTACATAATCTGAATTCTCAGACTCACTCATGGGGCTAATTCATCAGTTTTTTTGTAAAAACACATATTTTACATAACATGTTAAATATGCAGCCAAAGTTAGCCACAATAAATTTTGAATTCATAACATAAGTTTAGCAAATTCGTAAAATACTGTACGAATTGCAATTTGTAACTAGATAGTAGAACAAGGCTAGTCAAAATGCAACAAAGAGGCGTGGACTTCTACTGCTTGTCTCATGAATATATGTAAATCAGCGTTCTAGCCAGTCACTTTCTGTGTAATTCGGACAAGCATTCAGATCAGTTGTGGACGGACGGAGTATACCAACCTGCATGCTTTTTTGTTGCTGCAAATAACTAAATGGATAGCAAAGGAATATAACGATACGAACTAACTAGAAGACCTTGAGCAGACAGAGGAAAAAGACAGAGGAAAAAGGAAGCTTTAAAAAAAAATCTGTGTTGCAAAACTGTGTCTTGTTGGAGAAAGGCTTGTTCTCTATTCCGTGCATGTTTACCTTGGAGAAGTGCATTGGTGCTTTTAATCGGACAGACGCGGTGTAGTTTCCAAGCGGAGCGGCAAGACAACACCAGAGGCATGATTTTGAGACTGGGCTCGGTTGTTGGCGTTGCTGCTTTCTGTTTACATGCGTTATTGTTGTGGTTTTATGCAAAGGTATGTGGATTACTTTACCGTTGCACATTGTGGAATATGCGCAGAGGGTTACTGTGGACGCAGTGATTCTTCAGTATGCTACTTTGATTTCGGCTAGCTAAAACATCATGTTCGGGATGTGGGAAATGTATAGTTACAGTCTATAAGGTTCTATGGTTGTTTGTGTTTTTATGTGTTGTTGGCCTGCAATGATCGGGGGCAACCCTCTTCACCAAGCCCTTTTGAGTTTTGCCCGGTCAAATGTGTTAACAAGTCAGATTTAGTTGTTTTCGAGAACTTTATGTCTCAATTAGTCTGATATATTATCCATAGTTTACATCGTTTTGTAGAGGCGCTTGCAACAATGTTTTTTTGAGTTTTTCTAGCTGACTATTTATCATTGCATAATTTCAGTTTGCTTCGTTGAGGTTTTAACTCCACGATATGTGGAATTCTCAGCTACAGTTTGCTTTTATAGTTTCCTCCAAAGTAAACTGCAGGGTGTTTCTGGGCCGTTACATGGTCACTCTCTCCATGTCCAGCGGTTTCACCGTTTCTTCCTTCTGCTTTACCAACAGGTGGCCGAGGGAACGGGTCAGTTCGAGTTGGAGATCTTATCCATGAACAACCTGAACGGCGAGCTTCTTAACGGGCAGTGTTGTGACGGCTCCCGGGTCGCCGTGGATCGGAAATGCAGGATGGATGAGTGTGATACGTATTTTAAAGTGTGTTTGAAGGAATACCAGTCGCGGGTGTCGCCTGCGGGACCTTGCAGCTTCGGGTCCGGATCTACGCCCGTCCTGGGAGGGAATGTATTTTCTTTGAAGAGCTCTGCGAGGAATGAAAGATCCAGGATAGTTTTGCCGTTCAGTTTTGCCTGGCCAGTAAGTAGCTATCTTACAACTCTTCTGTGACCTAAAATAATTAGCTTAGACTGTTAAAACAGGCTTACCATAATATTTTTGGGGTTAAAAAAAATACGAAAAGGATTGTATTGTCGCCGGGTGTTATGTGGTGTAACACTAGTTAGCACTGTTGTATTTGCAATTATACTGCTAATCAATCACTTGTCTAGTCCAATAAGAATAAAACATAGAGAATGATTTAATGTTGCGTATTGTCTGTCAACCTACCTAGCATTAAGTCATTTGACACGGGAGATCTCTATGGTATCCTCATTAACTAATTCACCAGACCACAGGTGTGAAATTGTCATTTGTTTTCTACAAAGAGAAATCCACAATTTAAATTATGCCAGTCATTATTATGCCTGAAATATTGAGAACATACAGTAGGATGAAGTTTTTCAATTTGAAAAAAAAATGTATTCATTCAGAGTATTATTTTATCAATAACATCTGTCAGAGGTGGTCCAATGGACTTCTGTTATCCAGTAGAATTACCCCAAGTTGTCAGTATTCTACCCTGTATTCAGCTGGCCCCAAGTTGTTAGTATTACACCCTGTATTCAGCTGGCCCCAAGTTGTTAGTATTACATCCTGTATTCAGCTGGCCCCAAGTTGTCAGTATTCCACCCTGTATTCAGCTGGCCCCAAGTTGTCAGTATTCCACCCTGTATTCAGCTGGCCCCAAGTTGTTAGGATTCTACCCTGTATTCAGCTGGCCCCAAGTTGTTAGTATTCCACCCTGTATTCAGCTGGCCCCAAGTTGTTAGTATTACACCCTGTATTCAGCTGGCCCCAAGTTGTTAGTATTACACCCTGTATTCAGCTGGCCCCAAGTTGTTAGTATTCCACCCTGTATCCAGCTGGCCCCAAGTTGTTAGTATTCCACCCTGTATCCAGCTGTCCCCAAGTTGTTAGTATTACACCCTGTATCCAGCTGGCCCCAAGTTGTTAGTATTCCACCCTGTATTCAGCTGGCCCCAAGTTGTTAGTATTCCACCCTGTATTCAGCTGGCCCCAAGTTGTTAGTATTACACCCTGTATTCAGCTGGCCCCAAGTTGTTAGTATTCCACCCTGTGTTCAGCTGGCCCCAAGTTGTTAGTATTCCACCCTGTATCCAGCTGGCCCTAAGTTGTTAGTATTCCACCCTGTATCCAGCTGGCCCCAAGTTGTTAGTATTCCACCCTGTATTCAGCTGGCCCCAAGCTGTCAGAGGACTCCATCCTGTATCCAGCTGGCCCCAAGTTGTTAGTATTCCACCCTGTGTTCAGCTGGCCCCAAGTTGTTAGTATTCTACCCTGTATTCAGCTGGCCCCAAGCTGTTAGTATTCCACCCTGTATCCAGCTGGCCCCAAGTTGTCAGTATTCCACCCTGTATTCAGCTGGCCCCAAGTTGTTAGTATTCCACCCTGTATCCAGCTGGCCCCAAGTTGTCAGTATTTCACCCTGTATTCAGCTGGCCCCAAGTTGTCAGTATTCCACCCTGTATTCAGCTGGCCCCAAGCTGTTAATATTCCACCCTTTGATCATGTCAGTTCTGGTTCCCACCTCTCAATTCTTACACTGTAAATAAAGGTCATGTTGTGACAGGGACTCTGGTTTGGTGTTGTGATGTTGTGTGGGAGATTGTGATTTACTAACCACAGTGTTGATATGAACAAGAGACAGTAAACATGTGGTATGACCCTAGTCTTGCCTGGCCGACTCAGCTCCACTACAGCTTTGGGAAGAGACTCATTTGACCCTTAACAGGGGTGCGTTCTACAGGACCAAAACGTTTTAATTTGACCCTTAACAGGGGTGCGTTCCGCAGGACCAAAACGTTTTAATTTGACACTTAACAGGGGTGCGTTCCACAGGACCAAAACGTTTTAATTTGACCCTTAACAGGGGTGCGTTCCACAGGACCAAAACGTTTTAATTTGACCCTTAACAGGGGTGCGTTCCACAGGACCAAAACGTTTTAATTTGACCCTTAACAGGGGTGCGTTCCGCAGGACCAAAACGTTTTAATTTGACACTTAACAGGGGTGCGTTCCACAGGACCAAAACGTTTTAATTTGACCCTTAACAGGGGTGCGTTCCACAGGACCAAAACGTTTTAATTTGACCCTTAACAGGGGTGCGTTCGGCAGGACCAAAACGTTTTAATTTGACCCTTAACAGGGGTGTGTTCTACAGGACCAAAACGTTTTAATTTGACCCTTAACAGGGGTGCGTTCTACAGGACCAAAACGTTTTAATTGGACCCTTAACAGGGGTGAGTTCCACAGGACCAAAACGTTTTAACACTCAGCTAGAAATATGCAATGTAGAACATGTATGCCTCTAACGTCAGCTCTATTCGTGACGTCTTCAACGTTAAACAACGTGGGCCAGGTTTCACGCTTCTCCAGCCCCACTATGTTCTTCCTCCCAGTCCCTACATGCTGCTGTCAGACCTGGGTTTCAAGTTTTAGACCTGTTTCACAGACTCATTAGATCTAGATCGATAGATAGCTTGGTTCATCGTTCCTGTTGCTATGTAACCGATAGAAATGTCCCAATAGTGCATTACTGCTGGATGGGTTGTATAGACAGA